>NW_027142738.1:0-33605 GCF_026170545.1 Melanerpes formicivorus | reverse complement strand
TGGAATGGGATGCTGGAGGTGAGGAGATGCTGCTGGAATGGGACACTGGGGATCAGGGGATCCTCCTGGATTGGGGAGCTGAGGGTCATGGCTCCTCCTGGACTGGGGAGCTGAGGGTCAGGAGATGCTGCTGGGGTAGGGAGCTGAGGGTCATGGATGCTCCTGGACTGGGGAGCTGAGGGCCAGGAGATGCTCCTGGGACTGGGGAGCTGAGGGTCAGGAGATGCTCCTGGACTGGGGAGCTGAGGGTCAGGAGATGCTGCTGGGGGTGGGGAGCTGAGGGTCAAGGATCCTCCTGGATTGGGTAGCTGAGGGTCAAGGATCCTCCTGGACTGGGGAGCTGAGGGCCAGGAGGTGCTGCTGGATTGGGATGCTGAAGCTGGGAGACTCCTGAACTGGGGTGCTGGAGGCCTGGGATGTGCTCCTGGCCTGGGACGCTGAAGGACCAGGAGACGCTGCTGGATGTGGAGACCTGGGGGATGCCCAGTGGGTGCTGTTTGGGTGGGGGGGGAGCTGGGGAGGGGATTCCCATCTCTGGTGGGATGAGAGCCTCACAGCCACCTTGCCCCCTGCAGCTGAGGAGGAGTCTGGCAGCTTCCACGTCCTGCTGAGCGTGATGCCTGTGCTCCTCATGCTGCTCATCTCCTGCCTCGCCATCTGCCTCTTCTTCTACAACAAGAAGAGGTAGAGACCCCCACCCCCCCACCTCCCCCACCCCCTCCCTGCACCCTCAGGGACCAGAAGGGGCCACCAAGCCAGGGCTGGGGGGGGGTGGGGTGGCATCGTGGCTTGGTGCCCAGCCCCCTGAGTGGTGGCCTCCTGCTGCAGGAGCAGTGCAGGGTACCCCGGGGGCACCCTCTACGCCTCGGTCAACCCTGAGTACTTCAGCGCCTCTGACAGTGAGTGGGGGGCAGGGAGGGGGAGGGCTCTGCTGTGCCCTGCCCTTTGGGGTGGGGGGGGAGGGAGGGAGCAGGGGACAGGGAAAGGATGGAGATGAAGATGGAGGTGGAGATGGGGATGGAGGTGGAGATGGGATGGAGGTGGGGATGGGGATGGAGATGGGGATGGGGATGGAGATGGGGATGGAGATTGGAGTTTGGAGATGGAGCTGGGGAGAGATGGAGGTGGAGATGATGGAGATATAAATGGAGGTGAAGACAGGGAAAGGATGGAGTTGGGGATGGAGATAGGGATGGGGATGGAGATGGAGCTGGGGAGAGATGGAGGTGGAGATGGAGATGGGGATGGGGATGAGCATAGGGATAGGGATAAGTATAGGGATAGGGATGGAGGTGGAGATGATGGAGATAGAAATGGAGATGAAGACAGGGAAAGGATGGAGATGGGGATGGGGATGATAGAGACAGAGATGGGGATGGGGTTGGAGATGGGGTTGGAGATTGGCGTTTGGAGATGGAGCTGGGAAGAGATGGAGGTGGAGATGATGGAGATGGGGATGGGGATAAGGATAGGGATGGGGATGGAGGTGGACATGATGGAGATAGAAATGGAGATGAAGACAGGGAAAGGATGGAGATAGGGATGGAGATGATGGGGATGGAGATGATTGGAGTTTGGAGATGGAGCTGGGGAGAGATGGAGGTGGAGATGATGGAGATGGAGGTGGGGGATGGAGATGCAGTGTACCTGCTGGTGCCGGGGCCGGTGCCAGGGCGGTCCCTGCCGGCTCGCAGTGTACCTGCCGGGGCCGGTGCCGGTGCCGGTGCCAGGGCAGTCCCTGCCAGCTCGCAGCGTACCTGCCGGGGGCCGGTGCCGGTGCCGGTGCCAGGGCGGTCCTGCTGGCTCGCAGTGTACCTGCCGGTGCTGGGGCCGGTGCCGGTGCCGGGGCGGTCCCTGCCGGCTCGCAGTGTACCTGCCGGGGCCGGGGCCGGTGCCAGGGCGGTCCCTGCCGGCTCGCAGTGTACCTGCCGGGGCCGGGGCCGGTGCCAGGGCGGTCCCTGCCGGCTTGCAGTGTACCTGCCGGGGCCGGTGCCGGGGCCGGTGCCAGGGCGGTCCCTGCTGCCTCGCAGTGTACCTGCCGGTGCTGGGGCCGGTGCCGGTGCCGGGGCGGTCCCTGCCGGCTCGCAGTGTACCTGCCGGGGGCCGGGGCCGGTGCCAGGGCGGTCCCTGCCGGCTCGCAGTGTACCTGCCGGGGCCGGTGCCGGGGCCGGTGCCAGGGCGGTCCCTGCTGCCTCGCAGTGTACCTGCCGGGGCCGGGGCCGGTGCCAGGGCGGTCCCTGCTGGCTCGCAGTGTACCTGCCTGGGCCGGGGCCGGGGCCGGTGCCGGTGCCAGGGCGGTCCCTGCTGCCTCGCAGTGTACACGCCGGACGAGTGGGAGGTGTCCCGGGAGCGGATCACGGTGATCCGGGAGCTGGGGCAGGGCTCCTTCGGGATGGTCTACGAGGGGCTGGCCCGGGGCTGGTGGCTGAGGGCGAGGAGACCAAGGTGGCCCTGAAGACGGTGAACGAGCTGGCCACGGTGCGGGAGCGCATCGAGTTCCTCAACGAGGCCTCCGTCATGAAGGCCTTCAAGTGCCACCACGTGGTAGGTGGGCAGCCCGGGGCGGGGGGCAGAGGAGGGGGCGGGGGGGGGGATGTCAGGGGGTCCAGCCCCTCACCTGCCCCCTCCTCTGTGCCCCCCCCCAGGTGCGATTGCTTGGGGTGGTGTCCCAGGGCCAGCCAGCTTTGGTCATCATGGAGCTGATGACTCGGGGGGACCTGAAGAGCTACCTGCGCTCGCTGCGCCCCGACGCCGAGGTTGGAGCAGCAGCTGGAGGTGTTGGGGTTCCTCGAGTTGGGGTTCCGTGAGATGGGGGGCTCCCCAGGCTTGGGGGCTTCAGGCTGGGGTTCTTCAGGTTTGGGTTCATCAAGTTGGGGTTCCTCAGACTTGGGGTCTTCAGGTTGGGGTTCTTCAGCATTGGGGTTCATCAAGCTGGGGTTCATCAAGCTGGGGTTCCTCAGGCTTGAGGGCTTCAAGTTGGGGTTCCTCAAGATTGGGTTCTTCAAGCTGGGGTTCATCAAATTTGGGTTCCTTGAGTTGTGGGTTGGATGGATTCCCCCCAAAAAACTTTGTTTAGAATCTCTCCTTCCCCTCCATGTCTGCCATGATTCCATCACTCCATGACTTCATCACTCCAGGTCTCCATGACTCCCATCATTCCATGTCTCCATCACTCCATGACTCCATGTCTCCATCATCCATCACTCCATCACTCCATCATTCCATGACTCCACCATTCCATCATTCCATCACCTCATGACTCCATCATTCCATGACTCCATGACTCCATCACTCCACTATTCCATCATTCCATCACTCCATGACTCCATCACTCCATCATTCATGACTCCATCATTCCATGACTCCATGACTCCATCTCTCCATCATTCAATCACTCCATGTCTCCATCACTCCATCATTCCATCATTCCATCACTCCATCATTCCATGACTCCATGTCTCCATCACTCCATCATTCCATTACTCCATCACTCCACCATTCCATGACTCCATGACTCCATGTTTCCATCATTCCATGACTCCATGACTCCATGACTCCATCATCCCATGACTCCATGACTCCATGTCTCCATCACTCCATTACTCCATCACTCCATTACTCCATCACTCCATCACTCCATCATTCCATGACTCCATCACTCCCTCCCTGACTCCACCACTCCCTTCCTAAGCTCCAACTCCCCCAGGCGGCCGCAGGGGACCCTTCAGCCTCCCTCCCTGCACCCGGGGGCCGGGGGAGGGGCTTTGGGCTGCTCCTGCAGCCTTTAACCCTCTGTGCCCGGCGCAGAACAACCCTGGGCTGCCTGTGCCCTCGCTGAGGGACATGATCCAGATGGCAGGGGAGATCGCCGACGGCATGGCTTACCTCAGCGCCAACAAGTTCGTGCACCGCGACCTGGCCGCCCGCAACTGCATGGTGTCCGAGGACTTCACCGTCAAGATCGGAGGTGGGCGGCACACGGCGGCCCGAGGGCGCCCCCAGGGGGCGGCAGGAAGAGTGCAGCGGCAGGTCGAGGCAGAGAGGTTCTCCTCCTCCTTCTCCCCGTCCTCTCTGCTCTGCCCTAGTGAGAGCTCAGCTGGAGCCCTGCAGCCAGCTGAGAGCTCCCCTGGAGCCTTGCAGCCAGCTGAGAGCTCCCCTGGAGCCTTGCAGCCAGCTGAGAGCTCCCCTGGAGCCTTGCAGCCAGCTGAGAGCTCACCTGGAGCCCTGCAGCCAGCTGAGAGCTCCCCTGGAGCCTTGCAGCCAGCTGAGAGCTCACCTGGAGTGCTGCAGCCAGCTGAGAGCTCACCTGGAGTGCTGCAGCCAGCTGAGAGCTCACCTGGAGCCTTGCAGCCAGCTGAGAGCTCCTCTGGAGCCCTGCAGCCAGCTGAGAGCTCCCCTGGAGCCTTGCAGCCAGCTGAGAGTTTTGCAGCCAGCTGAGAGCTCTCCTGGAGCCCTGCAGCCAGCTGAGAGCTCACCTGGAGCCTTGCAGCCAGCTGAGAGCTCCCCTGGAGCCTTGCAGCCAGCTGAGAGCTCACCTGGAGTGCTGCAGCCAGCTCTGGGCTGTCCAGTTCAGGAGGGACAGGAATCTGCTGGAGAGAGTCCTAGGGAGGGCTGTGAGGGTGATGAAGGGAGAGGGAGCACTGGCAGGAGAGGATGAGAGAGCCCTGCTGGGAGTGGTTGGTCTGGAGAGGAGAAGGCTGAGAGGGATCTGATCAATGTCTATCAATAGCTGAGGGCTGGGGGGTCAGTAAGGAAGGGCCAGGGCCAGGGCCAGGCTCTGCTCACTGTGCCCTGGGCCAGGGCCAAGGGGCAGTGGATGGAAGCTGCAGCCCAGGAGGCTCCACCTCAGCCCCAGGAGGAACTTCTGCCCTGGGAGGCTCCCCAGAGGCCTGCAGCAGGCTGCCCAGGGGGGCTGTGGGGTCTCCTTCCCTGGAGCCTTCCCAGCCCCCCTCTGGAGGTGTCCCTAGGGTGGGGGGGAACCTGTGCTGGGTTCTGTGCCCCTGCTCTGCCTTGGGGGGAGGTTAGGGCTGGAAGCTCTCCAGAGCTCCTTCCCAACCCCTGGCACCCTGCGAGGCTGTGACCCCCCCCCCCAGCCACCTGCTCCTCAAGCCTTCCTCTTGCCCTCCTCTCTCTCCTGCCCCAGACTTTGGCATGACCAGGGACATCTACGAGACAGACTACTACAGGAAAGGGGGCAAGGGGCTGCTGCCAGTCCGCTGGATGTCCCCTGAAGCCCTCAAGGATGGCATCTTCAACACCCAGTCCGACGTCTGGTAGGTGCTGAGGCTGGAGCCAGGGTGGGGAAGGTCTCTCTCTCCCCCTCCACCCTCCCTCCCACCATCTCCCCCTGGCTGAGAGGAGGTGGTGGTGGTGGTGGTGCTGTGCCCCTGGCAGGTCCTTTGGGGTGGTGCTGTGGGAGATTGCCACCCTGGCCGAGCAGCCCTACCAGGGGATGTCCAATGAGCAGGTCCTGCGCTTCGTCATGGACAATGGGGTCCTGGAGAGGCCTGAGAACTGCCCTGACAAAACTGTGAGTGAGGGAGGGGGAGACCTCCCCCCACCCCCTCTCCTTCTCCTCTCCCCCCTCCCCCACCAGGATACAGAATCCCCCCCACCTCCACCCCCCCCGGTGCCAGCGTGGTGATGGAGAGCATCCCCTGCACCCCCGGGCTCCCCCACTGCCACCAAAGGGGGGCGTGGGGAGAGGGGGGCAGGGAGGTGCCCACCCCCCCCAGCTCCACAAAGGGCCAGGGCTGAGCCAAGACTGCCACCAGATGTGCCCAGCAGGAGCTGGCATGGACACAGACCCCCCCCCCCAGTGCCAGCATGGGGAGGTGGGAAGGGACCTCCCCTACCCCTGCCCCAGCAGGGCTCCCCCCAGGGGGGCACAGTGCCCAGGGGGGGTTGGAAGCTCTCCACAACCTCTCTGGGCTCAGCCTGCTGCAGGCCTCCAGCAGCCTCCCCCCCAAACAGCTTTCCCCCTCCTGGGCTCCCACTCTGTGCCCCTTGGCCCTGGGCACCCCTGGGCAGATGCCAGCCCCAGCCCCTTGCCCCCCCCCCAGCCTTCAGCTCCCCTCTGGGGCTGCTCTCCTCCAGGCTCTCAGCCCCAGGCAGCTCTCAGCCTTTGCTCCAGGTCCCCTCAGCACCTCCCCAGCAGCCCCCAGGCCCTCTGCAAGTGGGGAGGGGGGAGCCCAGCCCTGGCCCCAGGCCTCCAGAGCTGCCCTGGGGGGAGGGCAGAGAGCAGAGGGGCAGCAGAGCCTCCCTTGCCCTGCTGCCCACCCTGCCTGCCCCCAGCAGCCCCTGGGGGGCTCCTTGCTGCCTCCTGGGCACCTTGTTGGCTCCTGGGCACCTTCTTCCCCCCCCTAGGCACTGCCAGCTCCTTCTCAGCTCCCCCTCCCTGCCCTATCCTGCCGCAGGAGGTTGTCCCTCCCTGGGTGGGGGGTGGGCAGCACCCTCCCCGTGCCCTGCTCGAACCTCCTGGAGCTTCCTCTCCCCCCTCCTCTTTACCCCTGGCCGGGTCCATCAGCAGCGAACCGCTCGGGGTGGGGGGGTGGGGGGTCGGGACCCCCCTCTCCAAGCCCCACCGAGGCCCCCTCTTTGCCCGCAGGCAGGAGCTGATGGCCCTCTGCTGGCAGCAGAACCCTCGGCTGCGCCCTTCCTTCGTCCAGCTGCTGGAGCGCATCAAGGACCACATGGCCCCCACCTTCCGCAGCCTCTCCTTCTTCTACAGCCCCGAGAACCACCGCGGGGGCTCGGCCGAGCCCGCAGACCCCGAGGCGGAGCAGACCCCAGGGGAGGAGGAGGAGGAGGAGGAGGAGGAGGAGGAGGAGGAGGAGGGAGGAGGAGGAGGAAGAGGAGCCCCCTCCCTCCCTCCTACCCGCCCCCCAAGGACCGCGGCGGGGCTCAGCTTCCCAACGGGACAGCCTCAGCCTGAGCCCCCCGGGGGGGGGTGGCCGTGGACTCTGAACCGCCTCCCCCCTCCCCCTCCCCTAAATCGCTGGGGGGGACCCCCCCCCCCACACCCCCTAGCCCCCCCTCTCTCTCTGCCCCCCCCCCCCCCCCCCAAGTGCTGGGACCCCCCTCCCCACACACCCCCGAGCCCCCCCCCCTCTCTGCCCACCCTCCCCCCCCCCCCCCCCAAAGTGCTGGGACCCCCTCCCCCACACCCCCGAGCCCCCCTCTCTCTCTGCCCACCCTCCCCCCACCAAGTGCTGGGACCCCCTCCCCACACACCCCCGAGCCCCCCCTCTCTCTCTGCCCACCCTCCCACCCCCCCAAGTGCTGGGACCCCCTCCCCACACACCCCCGAGCCCCCCTCTCTCTCTGCCCACCCTCCCCCCACCAAGTGCTGGGACCCCCTCCCCACACCCCCCGAGCCCCCCCTCTCTCTCTGCCCACCCTCCCCCCCCCCCCCAAGTGCTGGGACCCCCTCCCCCACCAGGTTATTTATTGGCTCCGGGGGGTGCAGGAGACGATGCCTGGGGGGGAGGGGGGGGAAAGGGAATAAGGAGGGAGGGAAGATGGGGGGGGGGGGGAGGAGGGACCCCCGGGAATAAATCGCGAGGGGGGGGGGGGGGGCGCAAAGTGGAGGCGGGGGGAGAGGCTGAGAATAAATTGGGGGTGCACTAAAACGGGGGGGAGAGAGGCTGGAAGTCAATTGGGGGGGGTCCCAAAATGGGGAGGGGGAGAGAGTGGGAATTAATTGGGGGGGGAGAGGGTGGGAATGAATTGGGGGGGGGCTCAAAACGGGGAGGGGGAGAGGATGGGAATGAATTGGGGGTGTCCCAAATTGGCGGGGGGGGGAAGGGTGGGAATGAATTGAGGGGGGCCAAAACGGGGGGGGAGAGGGTGGGAATAATTGGGGGGGGGTCCCCAAAATGGGGGGGGAGAGGGTGGGAATGAATTGGGGGGGGGGCAAACTGGGGAGGGGGAGAGGGGTGGGAATGAATTGGGGGGCCCCAAAACGGGGGGGGGAAGGGAGTGGGAATGAGTTGGGGGGGGACCCAAATTGGGGGGAGAGGATGTGAATGAATTGGGGGGGGGCAAAATGGGGAGGGGGAGAGGGGTGGGAATGAATTGGGGGGGGGCAAAATGGGGAGGGGGGAGAGGGTGGGAAAGAATTGGGGGGGGCCCAAAATGAGGGGGGGGAAGGGTGGGAATGAATTGGGGGGGCCCAAAATGGGGGGGGGAAGGGAGTGGGAATGAATTGAGGGGGGGCCCAAAATGGGGAGGGGGGAGAGTGGGAATGAATTGGGGGGGGAGAGGGTGGGAATGAATTGGGGGGTGCCCCAAATTGGCGGGGGGGGGAAGGGTGGGAATGAATTGGGGGGGGCAGAGGGTGGGAATGCATTGGGGGGGGGCCCAAATGGGGGGGAGAGGGTGGGAATGAATTGGGGGGGGGCTCAAAACGGGGAGGGGGAGAGGGTGGGAAAGAATTGGGGGGGGAGAGGGTGGGAATGAATTGGGGGGGGTCCCAAAATGGGGAGGGAGAGAGTGGGAATGAATGGGGGACCCCAAAACGGGGGGGGGAGGATGGGAATGAATTGACACCCCCCATATCCCCCTCCCCCCCTGCCCCCCCCGGCACTGGGAAAGGTTCATTTTGGGGGGGGGGGGGGAAGGGAAGAGAAATAAAACCGAATGGAGCTGAAGCTTGGGCAGGGAACTGCCTGGGGGGCTGGGGGTCCGGGAGGGCAGAGTGGGGGGTCCGGGGGGGGGCCGCAGGGCTTCCCCCCCACCCTAGTCCCGGGGTCAGCATCCAGGGAAAGCTTTTTTTTCGGGGGGGGAGGGGGAGTGGGGGTCGAGGTTTCGATCCGGGGGGGGGGGAGGGGAAGAGAAGTAAAACCGAAAGGGGATGGAGCTTGGGCAGGGGAAGAGTCCGGGGGTGGGGGGTTTCGGGGGGTGGGGGGTTTCGGGGGGGGTGCCACAGCGCCGCGGGGCTTTCCTCACCCCCCCCCCCCCTCCCCAGCACGGCGATCAGCACCAGGGAAAGGCTTTTTTTAGGGGGGGGGTTTCGATCCGGGGGCGGGGGGGGGG
This sequence comes from Melanerpes formicivorus, assembly GCF_026170545.1. Taxonomy (NCBI): domain Eukaryota; kingdom Metazoa; phylum Chordata; class Aves; order Piciformes; family Picidae; genus Melanerpes; species Melanerpes formicivorus. The sequence continues at coordinate 24,569 of NW_027142738.1, read as the reverse complement.
GAAGGGAAGTAAAACCGAATGGAGATGGAGCTCGGGCAGGGAACTGCCTGGGGGCTGGGGGAGGGGGTCCGGGGAAGGGGGGGGGGCACAGAGAGCCGCTGGGCTGTCCCCCAGCGCCCCCCCCCCCCAGCGCATCCCAGTCCCAGCTGCTTCCTCTGCTCCCCCAAACCGGAGGAGGTTCAGGGGAAAAACGTCAAAGGAGAGGAATTTGGGGGGGGGGGGAGGGAGGGAGGGAGGTGGCAGCCCCCTGGGAAGCTCTGCCTGGAAAGTGGGGGGGGAAAGGGAGGGTGTGGGGGGGACACGATACCAGGGCTCGGATAGGGAGGGTGGGGGTCGTCTGAGGGGGGGGTCGTGACTCTCTGCGGTTGGGTTTGGTTGGATCTCTAGGGAGGGATGAGGCCACCCCCCCCCCCGCCCAGAGTGGGAGGGGGGAGAGGGATGGGACCCCCAGAGTGGGATGAAGATAGGGATGGGACCCCCAGAGTGGGATGGGGACAGGGATGGAGACCCCCAGAGTGGGATGGGGACCCCCAGAGTGGGGATAGGGACCCCCAGAGTGGGAAGGGGACAGGGATGGGACCCCCAGAATGGGATGGGGATAGGGATGGAGACCCCCAGAGTGGGATGGGGACAGGGATGGGACCCCCAGAGTAGGACAGGGACCCCCAGAGTGGGATGGGAACAGGGATGGAGACCCCCAGAGTGGGATAGGAACCCACCAGAGTGGGATAGGGACAGGGATGGAGACCCCCAGAGTGGGATGGGGACCCCCAGAGTGGGATGAGGATAGGGATGGAGACCCCCAGAGTGGGATGGGGGACAGGGATGAAGACCCCCAGAGTAGGACAGGGACCCCCAGAGTGGGAAGGGAACAGGATGAGGACCTCCAGGAGGGGATGGGGACCCCTCCCCCAAAGTGAGACCCCCTCCCCCCCCCAGATGGGGATGGGGACCTCGCACAATGAGAGCTTAGGGTGAGACCGGGGCAGGGGCTGGAGACCCCCTCGAAACCAACCCACCCAAACCTGCTGGAACCCCCAAACCGGGGAGGGGTCTCCCAGCCCCTCCCGCTGCTCCCGGCTGCAGGCTGGGACGGGAGACGGAGCTGGGAGGGGGGGGGCTGAGAACGGGCGGAGCTCAGCGCACTGCTGAGCCCCCAGCGAGCTGCCTGGGGGACAGGCGGCAGCTGGGTGGGGATGGGGACAAAGAGGGGGAGGGGGGAGGGGGGTCCTGACTGCGGGTGACAGATGGGGACGGGGCCACTGTGCGCTAAATGTGGCCCCCCCCGGTGCCTCCAGCCCCTCTGAAGCCCCCAGGCAGGGCTCTAGGCAGGGCTGTAAGGGGGCGGGGGCGGGGGTCTGGGTCTAGGTAGGGCGCTGCGGTCTAGGCGGGGGTCTAGGCGGGGGTCTAGGCAGGGTTTTAAGGGTGCGGGCAGGGTGGGTCTAAACGGGCTGCAGGCAGGGAATCAGGGGGGTAGGAATGGTGTGAGGGCGCGGGCAGGGGGCTGGGCAGGGGGCTAGGCAGGGTTTCAAGGGTTGCAGGTAGGGGCTAGGCAGGGGTGTGGGCATCTTGGCAGGGTGCAGAGAGGGGCACAGGGGTCCGGACAGGGTCTAGGCAGGGCGTAAGGGTGCGGGCAGGGGGCTAGGCAGGGTGTAAAGGTGCGGGCAGGGGGCTAGGCAGGGCGTAAGGGTGCGGGCAGGGGGCTAGGCAGGGTGCAGGGCTCTAGGCAGGGTCTAGGCAGGGTGTAAGGGTGCGGGCAGGGGGCTAGGCAGGGGGCAGGGCTCTAGGCAGGGGTCTAGGCAGGGTGTAAGGGTGCAGGCAGGGGGCTAGGCAGGGTTTAGGCAGGGTTTAGGCAGGGTGCGAGGCTCTAGACAGGGTCTAGCAGGGTGCAGACAGGGGCGCAGGGGTCCAGACAGGGTCTAGGCAGAGTCTAGGCAGGGTACAGGCAGGGTGCGGGGCTCTAGACAGGGTCTAGGCAGGGTGTGGAGGGTGCGGGCAGGGGGCTAGGCAGGGTGCAGACAGGGGCGCAGGGGTCCAGACAGGGTCTAGGCAGGGTCCTAGGCAGGTGGCTAGGCAGGGTGCAGGGCTCTAGACAGGGTCTAGGCAGGGTGTAAGGGTGCGGGCAGGGGGCTGGGCAGGGTGCGGGGCTCTAGGCAGGGTCTAGGCAGGGTGTAAGGGTGCGGGCAGGGGGCTAGGCAGGGGTGCGGGGCTCTAGGCAGGGTCTAGGCAGGGTGTAAGGGTGCGGGCAGGGGGCTAGGCAGGGTGCAGACAGGGGCGCAGGGGTCCAGACAGGGTCTAGGCAGGGGGGCTAGGCAGGGTGCAGGGCTCTAGACAGGGTCTAGGCAGGGTGTAAGGGTGCGGGCAGGGTACAGGCAGGGTGCGAGGCTCTAGGCAGGGTCTAGGCAGGGCGCAGGCAGGGCGCAGGCAGAGGCTCCGCTGCGGGCAGGGCTGCGCCCCGACTTCCCCCATCCCCTGCCGGGAGCTTCCCGGACCTCCAGTGAGCCACGACCCGGGGAGGGGGCATCCAGATCCTGCCCCTCCATCCCTCGGCCCTCGGGGGGAAAGGGGGAGGGGGGGGGGGGGGGTCTCCGGGGGCGGTACCAGGGCGGGGGGGAGCCGCCAGCCCCTCCCGGGGGGCCGGACCCTGCGCTGCTTTTAAAGCCTTGCTCGGTGCCGTTCTTGGGCTGCCAGGCAAGCGCGAGGGAGGGGGCACCGGCACCGCCGAGGGGCACCGGCACCGGGAGCGGCAGCGGGAGCGGCCCCGGGAGCGGCCCCGCGATGCCGCCGCTGCCCTCCTGGCTCTGCCTGGCTGCGCTGCTCCTGTCCCCGGCCGTCCCCGCCGCTGCCGGTCCCTGTCCCCAGGGCTGTCTCTGCCCGCGGCCGCGGACCCTGCTCTGCCGGGAGCCCAGCACCGTGGGCAGCCTGAGCCAGCTGCCGGGAACCGGCGGCTTCACCGAGGTGTGAGTGGCGCTGGGGTGGGGGCGCTGGGGGCGACGGGGCTGGGGGGGATGAAACTGGGAGTGGGGGGGGCTGAGACTGACGGGGCTGGGGGCGACGGGGCTGGGGGGGATGAAACTGGGAGTGGGGGGGCTGGGGGGTGGCGGGGCTGGGGGCGACGGGGCTGGGGGGGTGACAGGGCTGGGAGTGGGGGGGGCTGGGGGTGGCGGGGCTGGGGGGGATGAAACTGGGAGTGGGGGGGCTGAGAGTGACGGGGCTGGGGGCGACGGGGCTGGGAGTAACGGGGCTGGGAATGACAGGGCTGGAGTGGGGGCGCTGGGGGTAATGGAGCTGGGGGTGGTGGGGCTGGGAGTGGTGGGGCTGGGGGTGACGGGGCTGGAGTGGGGGGCACTGGGAGTGGCAGGGCTGGGGGTGATGGAGCTGGGGGTGGTGGGGCTGGGAGTGGTGGGGCTGGGGGTGATGGGGCTGGAGTGGGGGCACTGGGGGTGGCGGGGTTGGGGGTGGTGGGGCTGGGGTGACGGGGCTGGGAGCGGTGGGGCTGGGAGTGACGGGGGCTGGAGTGGGGGGCACTGGGAGTGATGGGGCTGGGAGTGACAGGGCTGAGGGTGATGAAACTGGGGGTGGTGGGGCTGGGGGTGATGGGGCTGAGGTTGGTGGGGCTGGGGGTGACGAGGCTGGGGGTGACGGGGCTGGGGGTGATGGGGGCTGGGAGTGGGGGGGCTGGAGTGGGGGCACTGGGGGTGATGGGGCTGGGGGTGATGGGGCTGAGGTTGGTGGGGCTGGGGGGTGACGAGGCTGGGGGGGTGACGGGGCTGGGGGTGACGGGGCTGAGGTTGGTGGGGCTGGGGGTGAGGGGGGCTGGGGGGGTGAGGGGGCTGGGGGACCACATCTGAGGGCGCTGAGGATGATGACGATGATGATGGTGCTGGGGCCGGGGGGACGCGGTGGGGCTGAAGGTGTCGGCACTGAGCACGGTGGAGCTCAGGGCTGGGGAGAGGATGGAGCAGGGAACGTGGGGCTGGGGGCGGGGGGGGGGGGGCTGCAAAGATTTTGGGGCGGGGGTAGGGAGAGTGTCTGCTGCATCCCCTCAGGGGTTGGGGGGCAGCTCTTTGCCCCCTCCCACAGCGATGCCAGCAGGGCTGAGGGCACCGGGGGTGGGGGGGGGTGGGGGGTCCCTGGCGTGGTGGGCAGGGCCTGGGTGCAGGGAGGGCCTCGGTTTCCCCACGGGCCGGGGGGGCTGCTGCCGGGGGGGTGGGGGGGTGGGCGATGCCACCTCTTTGTTTGCTGCCTGCTGGGGGGGGTGGGGATGTTGGACCCCCCCCAAGAGACCACCCCTCAGCCACTCCCTCTGCCCCAGCTTCCCTCATCCACGACCCTTTCCACCCCCTCCCCAAAAGGGGGAAAAGGGGAGGGGGCCACAGTCGGTCCCAGCTTGTCCCGGGGGGGGGGGGGGAAACTGAGGCACAAAGCAGCAGCTCAGCTCCAGCCCTGATGTGGGCAGGGGGAGAGCTGTGCCTCCCCCTCCCCTCCCATTCCCTTTATCAACAGCCCCTGGCGTGGGGTGGGCGTACGGGGGGGGGGGGGGGGGTTGTGTGTGTCGGGAGGGGAGGGGGGGGGGGGGTCGGGGGGGCTTCTTTCGTGACTCCCCCCTCCCCCATTTCCCTTCCAGCATCATGGAGAACCAGGAGCTGTTGGTGACCTTGACCCGGGCTGACACCAGGAGGCTGAGAGACCTCCGGAGCCTGTGAGCACCCCCGGGGGGGGGGGGAGCTGGACAATGGGGTGTGGGGGGTGGTCCTCTTAGGATGAAGATTTGGGGGTCCCCAAGTGCTCAGCCCCCCTTCTGTGTGTGTTGTTCCCCCCCCCTTCCCCCAGCACCATCTCCAGGTCGGGGCTGCAGCAGATCTCTGCCGATGCCTTCTTGGACACCCCCAGGCTGAGCCATGTGTGAGTATCGATCCCCCCCCCCCCGCCCTAAAAATGCCTTCCCCACCCCCCCCCTCCATGCTCCACTCCCCCCTTCCCTCCACTCCCCCCTTCCCTCCACCCCCCCTCCGCATTTTCAGGGCTGGACCCCCCCCCCCCGGGGCACTCAGCACCGGGTGGCAGGATCGATGGTGCCCATTGGCATCAGCTGGGCTTCGGGGGGGGGGACACAGCCATTGATTGAGGGCAGGACTCTGCTGCTGACCCCCCGCCCCCAACCCTCCCCCTAGCCCAGGGAGCTCCTGCTGCACCGGGGGGGGGGGCACACACCCCCTGTTTGGGGGGGGGGGGGGGCTGTCCTTGCTGGCAGGGGAGGTGCCTGAAGGGTGGTGGCACCCAGGGAGAGGTTTTGCTTGGTCATGGTGCGACCAGGGTGGCTCTGGTGATGCCACCTGGCGATGCCAGCCCCTCTGCCAGGAGGAGGAGGGGGGGGGAGGGTGGGGAGTGAGGAGGCTGGTGGGGGTCTGAGGTGGGAGTGGGTTGGCTGGTGGGGGTCTGAGTATGGACTGGGTTGGTTAGTAGGGGTCTGAGGTGGGGTTGGGGAGGCTGGTGGGGGTCTGAGGTGGGAGTGGGTTGGCTGGTGGGGGGCTGAGGTGGCACAGGGGTGGTTGATGGGGGTCTAAGGTTGGACTGGGTTGGTTGGTAGGGGTCTGAGGTGGGGTTGGGGAGGTTGGTGGGGGTCTGAGGTGGGAGTGGGTTGGTTAGTAGGGGTCTGAGGTGGGGTTGGGGAGGCTGGTGGGGGTCTGAGGTTGGACTGGGGAGGCTGGTGGGGGTCTGAAGTGGGACTGGGGAGGCTGGTGGGGGTCTGAGGTTGGACTGGGGAGGCTGGTGGGGGTCTGAAGTGGGACTGGGGAGGCTGGTGGGGGGTCTGAGGTTGGACTGGGTTGGTTAGTAGAGGTCTGAGGTGGGAGTGGGGGTGGTTGGTAGGGGGTCTGAAGTGGGACTGGGGAGGCTGGTGGGGGTCTGAGGTGGGTTTAGGGAGGCTGGTGGAGGTCTGAGGTGGGGTTGAGGAGGCTGGTGGGGGTCTGAGGTGGGTTTAGGGAGGCTGATGGGGGTCTGAGGTGGGGTGGTTGGTAGGGGTCTGAAGTGGGACTGGGGAGGATGGTGGGGGTCTGAGGTGGGTTTAAGGAGGCTGGTGGGGGTCTGAGGTGGGTTTAGGGAGGCTGGTGGAGGGTCTGAGGTGGGGTTGAGGAGGCTGGTGGGGGTCTGAGGTGGGACAGGGTTGCTTGGTAGGGGTCTGAAGTGGGACTGGGGAAGCTGGTGGGGGTCTGAGGTGGGTTTAGGGAGGCTGGTGGAGGTCTGAGGTGGGTTTAGGGAGGCTGGTGGGGTTCTGAGGTGGGACAGGGGAGGCTGGTGGGGTTCTGAGGTGGGACAGGGGGAGGGCTGGTGGGGGGTCTGTGGTGGGACAGGGGAGGCTGACTGGGGTCTGCCCCGACAGGAATCTCTCCTCCAACGCCCTTCAGAGCCTCTCCTGGAAGACCTTCCAGCACCTGCCCCTGCAAGAGCTGTGAGTGCTGCCGGGAGCTGCTGCTGCGCCCCTGGGCTGCCCCACAGGCAGGCCCAGGGCTGGGGAGGGACACCGGGAGGTGGCAGCTGTGACATCCCCGGGGGACAGAGGTGACAGGCAGCGGGGTGGCACCCGGCAGCTCCGGGGCTGGGGAATGTCCCTGCCCAGCCTTGGGGCGGGGTGGGGGGCACGGAGCCCGGGGGCCACCCTGGGCTTGCCCTCGAGTCCCTGTCCTGTCGGCAGCGTCCTGGAGGGGAATCCTTTCAACTGCTCCTGCGAGCTCCGCTGGCTGCAGCTGTGGCAGAACAGGAGCTGGCCCCAGCTGGGCAACCAGACCCTGGGCTGCTGGGAGGGCAACCTGCTGCTCCCGCTGGGCGACCACCCCCCTGGGCGCTTGCGGTACGTGGTGGTGGTGGTGGTGTTGGGACACCTGGGGACAGCCACCGGCGGCCCCAAAAGCTGCCCTGCTCAGCCCCTCTCCTCCCTCCCCCTCCCCTTTTCTCCTTGGCAGAGCTCCCGAGGGTCCACATCGAGCCCCCGGGGAGGGTCCTGCGCCAAGGGGACAGCATCAACCTCACCTGCCGCGTCACGGCCGAGCCGCCGGCCACCAGCCGCTGGGTGGTCCCCGAGGTGCCCCCCCGAGCTGCTCCTTGTCACCAAGGCAAGCTGCCAAAGCCTCCCCCGGGACCCTTCCCCCCCCTGGCCCTAGCCCCAGACCTCTCCCGGGGACCCTTCCCGGTGACCCCAGCCCCAAACCTTGCCCGGGGACCCTTCCCGCTGGCCCCAGCCCCAAACCTCGCCCGGGGACCCTTCCCGGGGACCCCCAGCCCCAAACCTCGCCCGGGGACCCTTCCCGCTGGCCCCAGCCCCAAACCTCGCCCGGGGACCCTTCCCGGGGACCCCAGCCCCAGCCCTCCCCGGGGACCCTTCCCGGTGACCCCAGCCCCAAACCTCGCCCGGGGACCCTTCCCGGGGGCCCCAACCCCAGCCCTCCCCGGGGACCCCAGCCCCAAACCTCGCCGGGGGACCCTTCCCTGTGACCCCAGCTCCAAACCTCGCCGGGGACCCTTCCCGCTGACCCCAGCCCCAAACCTCGCCCGGGGACCCTTCCCCCCGGGCCCCAGCCCCAAACCTCGCCCCGGGGGACCCTTCCCTGTGACCCCAGCCCCAAACCTCGCCTGGGGACCCTTCCCGGGGACCCCAGCCCCAGCCCTCCCCGGGGACCCTTCCCGGTGACCCCAGCCCCAAACCTCGCCCGGGGACCCTTCCCGGGGGCCCCAACCCCAGCCCTCCCCCCGGGGACCCCCAGCCCCAAACCTCGCCGGGGACCCTTCCCTGTGACCCCCAGCTCCAAACCTCGCCGGGGACCCTTCCCGCTGACCCCAGCCCCCAAACCTCGCCCGGGGACCCTTCCCCCCCGGGCCCCCAGCCCCAAACCTCGCCCCGGGGACCCTTCCCTGTGACCCCAGCCCCAAACCTCGCCTGGGGACCCTTCCCGGTGACCCCAGCCCCAAACCTCGCTCGGGGGACCCTTCCCGGGGACCCCAGCCCCAAACCTTGCCCGGGGACCCTTCCGGTGACCCCAGCCCCAAAGGGCAGCATCCCCCGGGTGAGGGCGGTGAGGGGGTGGTCGGGGGGGGTGCGGAACGGGACGCGGGGGGCAGGTTGAAGGGGAGGGGAAGTGTTTGGTCACCTCCCCCCCGCCTTCCCCCTTTCCCGGCGCCGCCAGCAGCTGTCGGCCCAGGAGCTGAGCCTGGAGATCAGCAACATCTCCTCCGACTTCAACCACAAGGACCTCAGCTGCCGGGCGGAGAACGTGGTGGGGCCGGCGGAGGAGAGTGTGACCCTGAACGTCACCTGTGAGCACCGCGGGGTGGGGAGGTGCCACCCGTGGGCACCTCAGAGGGGTCACAGGGGTGGTGATGCCAGCTGTGAGCACCCCGGTTGGGGAGCACGGGGGTGGTGGTGCAAGCTGTGAGCACCCCGGTTGGGGGGTCACAGGGGTGGTGGTGCCAGCTGTGGGCATCTAGGGGGGAAAGAGGGGCAGTGGTGCCAGCTGTGGGCACCCCAGTTGGGGGAGCACGGGGGGTGGTGGTGCCAGCTGTGGGACACCTCAGAGGGGTTTAGGGCTGGTGGTGCCACCTGTGAATACCTCAGAGGGGTCACAGGGGTGGTGGTGCCAGCTGTGGGCACCTAGGGGAAAGGAGGGGCGGTGGTGCCAGCTGTGGGACACCTCCGAGGGGTGCAGGGCTGGTGGTGCCAGCTGTGGGCACCTAGGGGGAAAGAGGGGGGGGTGGTGCCAGCTGTGAGCACCCCAGTTGGGGGTCACAGGGCTGGTGGTGCCAGCTGTGGGCACCTAGGGGGGAAAGAGGGGGGGTGGTGCCAGCTGTGGGCACCTTGGTTGGGAGTCACAGGGGTGGTGGTGCCAGCTGTGGGACACCTCCGAGGGGCGCAGGGCCGGCGGGAGCCCAAGCCGGGAGCCCCATCCGAGGCCACCCTTCCGTCTTCCCCTCCCTCTCCCCTCCCTCTCCCCCCTCGCTCTCCCCAAGTCCCCCCCGCGATCCTCCTCCTGCAGGAGGCCATCGCCCGCCACTTCTGGTGCATCCCCTTCTCGGTGGACGCCAACCCCCCGCCCAGCATCCGGTGGCTCTTCAACGGCAGCGCCCTGCGGGAGGGGCCTTACATCCACACGCAGCTGATGGAGTTCGAGCACAACTCCACCGTCCTGCACGGCTGCCTGCAGCTCAACCGCCCGACCCACGTCAACAACGGCAACTACACCCCTGCTGGCCCGCAACCCCCTGGGCGCCGCCGCCCGCAGCGTCCAGGTCAGGTTCATGGAGAACCCTTTCAGCTTCAACCCCGAGGAGCCCATCCCTGGTAGGTTCGGGGCGGCTTGGGTCCCTCCTCTCCTCCCACCCCCCCCGGGGGGCGGCGCAGGGCAAGCTCTTGGCCGTGCCGCAGGTTGGATCAGCTCAGAGAGTCAGAGAGTCGTTGGCAAGGGGTTGGGAGGGACCTCGAGGATCCTCCAGCTCCAGCTGGGCAGGGATAGCTCAGACCAGAGCAGGGAATCAGAGGCAGAGAATGGTCAGGGATGGAAGGGACCTCAAGGATCCTCCAGTCCCAACCTCTCTGCCATGGGCAGGGACAGCCCAGACCAGAGCAGGGAGTCAGAGGCAGAGAATGGTCAGGGCTGGAAGGGACCTCAAGGATCTTCCAGCTCCAGCTGGGCAGGGACAGCTCAGACCAGAGCAGGGAATCAGAGAATGGTCAGGGATGGAAAGGACCTCAAGGATCCTCCAGTCCCAACCTCTCTGCCATGGGCAGGGACAGCCCAGACCAGAGCAGGGAGTCAGAGAATGGTCAGGGATGGAAGGGACCTCAAGGCTCATCCAGCTCCAGCTCCCCTGCCCTGGGCAGGGACAGCTCAGACCAGAGCAGGGAGTCAGAGGCAGAGAATGGTCAGGGCTGGAAGGGACCTCAAGGATCTTCCAGCTCCAGCTGGGCAGGGACAGCTCAGACCAGAGCAGGGAATCAGAGCCAGAGAATGGTCAGGGCTGGAAGGGACCCCAAGGATCCCCCAGTCCCAACCCCCCTGCCGTGGGCAGGGACAGCTCAGACCAGAGTCAGGGAATCAGAGAGTCAGGGAATCACAGTCAGGGGTGGAAGGGACCTCAAGGCTCATCCAGCTCCAGCTCCCCTGCCCTGTGCAGGGACAGCTCAGACTACAGTCAGGGAATCAGAGTCAGGGAATCAGAGCCAGGGAATGGTCAGGGCTGGATGGGACCCCAAGGATCCTCCAGTCCCAACCTCTCTGCCATGGGCAGGGACAGCCCAGACCAGAGCAGGGAATCAGAGCCAGAGAATGGTCAGGGCTGGAAGGGACCTTAAGGATCCTCCACTCCCAACCTCCCTGCCATGGGCAGGGACAGCTCAGCCTGAATCAGGGTCACAGAATCAGTCAGAGAATGGTTAGGGTTGGAAAGGACCCCAGGGATCCTCCCAGTGGTGCTAGGTCAGAGGCTGGGCTCTGATGATCTCAGAGATCTGTTCCAGCCTCAGCCATTCAGGGCAGCCCAGAACTGTCAGGGCTGGAAGGGACCTCAAGGATCCTCCAGTCCCCAACCTCTCTGCTCTGGGCAGGGACAGCTCAGACCAGAGCAGAGAATCGGAGCCAGAGAATGGTCAGGGCTGGATGGGACCCCAAGGATCCTCCAGTCCCAACCTCTCTGCCCTGGGCAGGGTCACCTCAGACTGGATCAGAGAATCAGAGCCAGAGAATGGTCAGGGCTGGATGGGACCCCAAGGATCCTCCAGTCCCAACCTCTCTGCCCTGGGCAGGGGACAGCTCAGCCCAGAGCAGGTTGCTCACAGCCACCTCCAGCCTGGCCCACCTCCAGCCTGGCCTTAAACACCTCCAGGGCTGAGGCTGAGGCTTCCACCTCCTCCCTGGGCAGCCTGTGCCAGGCTCTCACCACCCTGCTGGGGAAGAGCTACTTCTGCCTTGCTTCTCCCTCCTCTGGTTGCTGAGGAGTTAACTGAGAGTCTCTCCTCTCTCCCTCGCTGCCTGTGGGCTGGGCCAGTGTCTCTGTCACCCCTGGGTGAGTCAGTGGCCTTGAGGGGGTGGGGGTGGGGGAGTCCCCCCAAAAAATCCTTCATCCCCAACCGTTCTCTCTCCTGCACCCCACAAACCCTGCCCCTCCAGCCAAGGCTGATCCTTGGGGTACAGGAGGGCTGGGGAGCCCTTGCCCCATGCTCACCCTGCACCCTTCTTCCTTCTCCTGCCCCCCCAGACCCTCCATGCCCCCAGGCAAGGCTGATCCTGGGGTACAACCACCCCAAGACCTCGGGGACCACCGTTCTCCTTGCCTCAGTGCCCCAGATCATGCAGCCCAGGGCTGATCCTTGGGGTACAACCACCCCAAGGGCTGGGGAGCCCTTGCCCTACGCTCACCCTGCACCCTTCTTCCTCCTTCTGCCCCCCCAGACCCTCCATGCCCCCAACCAAGGCTGATCCTGGGGTACAGCCACCCCAAGACCTCGGGGACCACCCTTCTCCTTGCTTCAGTGCCCCCAGATCATGCAGCCCCCCCTACTCCAGGGCTGATCCTTGGGGTACAACCACCCCAAGGGCTGGGGAGCCCTTGCCCTATGCTCACCCTGCACCCTTCTTCCTTCTCCTGCTCCCCCAAACCCTCCATGCCCCCAACCAAGGCTGATCCTGGGGTAGAGGAGGGCTGGGGAGCCCCTGGCCCACGCTCACCCTGCACCCTTCTTCCTCCTTCTGCCCCCCCAAACCCTCCATGCCCCCAGCCAAGGCTGATCCCGGGGTACAACCACCCCAAGACCTTGGGGACCACCCTTCTCCTTGCCTCAGTGCCCCCAAATCATGCAGCCCCCCCTACTCCAGGGCTGATCCTTGGGGTACAACCACCCCAAGGGCTGGGGAGCCCTTGCCCCACGCTCACCCTGCACCCTTCTTCCTTCTTCTGTCCCCCCAGACCCTCCACCCCCCAACCAGGCTGATCCTTGGGGTACAACCACCCCAAGGGCTGGGGAGCCCCTGGCCCACACTCACCCTGCATCCTTCTTCCTTCTTCTGTCCCCCCAGACCCTCCACCCCCCAACCAAGGCTGATCCTGGGGTACAGGAGGGCTGGGGAGCCCTTGCCCCACGCTCACCCTGCACCCTTCTTCCTTCTCCTGACCTCCCCTCCCCCCAACCAGGGCTGAGCTGAACCTGTGGCACAGCCACCCCAGATCATGGGGACCCCCCCTTTCCCCTTTCCCCTTTCCCCCCCCTCCCCCAATCGTGCATCCCTCCCACCCCAGAGCTGATCCTGAGGGGGGGGTTGGGGAGCCCCTGCCCCACGCTCAGCCTCTGCTCTCCTCCTCCCCCCTGCCCCCAGGCACCAGGAACATCTCTCTGGAGGGGCCTGTGGAGACCACCGAGGAGCACATGTTTGGGGTGAGGAGGGGGGCACCCCGCGGGGGGGCGCAGGTTTGGGGGGGTGTGTGTGTGGGGGGGGGGAGTGGGACAAGCCTCCAGGGACCCTCCAGGTGGGCTGGGGACCCGAGGGGGGGATGCAGCCCGGTGCCTCTGCCTCAGTTTCTCTCCCTCCTGACCCTTGTGGCTGTCTCTCAGGGCCTTGAGGCTCGGGAGAAGGGATCTGGGGGAGGGGAGAGGGGGCCCCGAGGTGACCCCCACCCCACTTTGGTGCCCCCCCCCCCAGGTGTCAGTGGCCGTGGCTCTGGCAGTGTTTGCCAGCCTCTTCCTCTCCCTCATGCTCCTGGTGCTCAACAAGTGTGGGGCAGCCGCTCCAAGTTTGGCATCAACCGTGAGTGCCAACCCCCCCCCCCCCACCCGGTGCCACGGGGGCAGCTTGGTGCCCACAGCCACGGGGTGGGCAGCTGGGATGAGCACCATGGGGTGGGCAGGGCTGGGGTGGGCAGCTGGGATGAGCCATGGGGACAGCTTGGTGCCCACAGCCCTGGTGGTGACCAAGGCTGGGATGGGTACCTTGGATGGGATACCATGGGGACAGCTTGGTGCCCACAGCCCTGGGGTGGGCAGGACAGGGGTGGGGCAGGGCTGGGGTGGGCAGCTGGGATGAGCCACAGGGACAGCTTGGTGCCCACAGCCATGGGGTGGGCAGGGCCGGGGTGGGCACCTGGGAGGGGAACCATGGGGTGGACAGGGCTGGGGTGGGCACCTGGGCTGGGGGCCATGGGGGCAGCTTGGTGCCCACAGCTGTGGGTGTGGGCAGGACAGGGGTGGGCAAGGCTGGGTGGGCATCTGGGATGAGCCACAGAGACAGCTTGGTGCCCACAGCCATGGGGGGGGCAGGGCCGGGGTGGGCACCTGGGAGAGGGGACCATGGGGACAGCTTGGTGCCCACAGCACGGGAGTGGGCAGGGCTGGGCTGGGCACCTGGGAGGGGGACCATGGGGTGGGCAGGGCTGGGCTGGGCACCTGGGAGGGGCACCATGGGGTGGGCAGGGCTGGGCTGGGCACCTGGGAGGGGCACCATGGGGTGGGCAGAGCTGGGGTGGGCACCTGGGCTGGGGGCCATGGGGGCAGCTTGGTGCCCACAGCTGTGGGGTGGGCAGGGCTGGGGTGGGCACCTGGGAGGGGCACCATGGGGTGGGCAGGGCTGGGCTGGGCACCTGGGCTGGGGTGGGCAGCTGGGATGAGCCACAGGGACAGCTTGGTGCCCACAGCCATGGGGTGGCAGGGCTGGGGTGGGCACCTGGGCTGGGGGCCATGGGGGCAGCTTGGTGCCCACAGCCATGGGGGGGGCAGGACTGGGGTGGGCACCTGGGAGTAGCACCATGGGGGTGGGCAGGGCTGGGGTGGGCACCTGGGAGGGGCACCATGGGGTGGACAGGGCTGGGGTGGGCAGGGCTGGGGTGGGCAGCTGGGCTGGGAGCCATGAGGACAGCTTGGTGCCCACAGCTGTGGGGTGGGCAGGGCTGGGCTGGGCACCTGGGAGGGGCACCATGGGGTGGGATCACAGAGAGGGTCCCCGGGTTGGGGGGGGGGGGCGTCCATGGATGGGCTCCACGAAGGGGAACCTTGATGGGGCCCATGGGTGGGTGGAGGGGGGGGACAACCATGGAAGGGGCCCACGGGTGGGGGGCCCACGGGTGGGGGACCCTGGAGGGAGGCTGTGCTGAGCCCCACAGCGTGGAGTCACAGGAGGGTGAGGAGCAGAGAGAGGCCTCATGGGGAGGAGCCCAGGGGGGTGGGGGGGCAAGCAGCAGTGGGGCACCAGGCAGGGGGGTTGGGGGGTGGGAGGTTGCTGTGCTTCCACTGAGAGTGCTGCTGGAGGGCTGGGGGCTGTGGCAATGACTCCGGGGGTGCCAGCTGCCCCCCCCCCCGGGGCGGGGGGGGTGTGCAGAGCGGGCAGCAGCTGCTAATTCACTCCTGGAATGGATTCAGCCTCTAAATGGCTTTGATTGGGCCCCCGGGGGCCCGAGCGGGGCTGCTGCTGCTGCTGCTGCTGCTGGTGGTGGAGGGGGGAAAAGATGCTCGGCAGAGCCTGGCACCGCCTGCAGGGCTTGCAGGGGAGGGGTTGGGGCACCCCGGGGAGGGGGAGAGGGGACACACACACACACACCTGAGTGGCTTTGCCCTTGTCCCTGCAAGGCTCAGCAGCGCTGGCCCAAGAGGATGACCTGGCCCTGTCCCTGCACTTCATGAACCTGGGCAGCAGCTCTGCCTCCTCGGCCGATGAGCAAGCTGGAGGGGCTCAAGAGCAGCTTCATCGAGAACCCTCAGTACTTCTGTGACGCCTGTAAGGCCCGGGGGGGGGCACCAAGGGGCCCCAGGAGCCTTCTTGTGGACCCCCAACCCTTGGCTCAAGGGGGTGCTGGAGGTTGGGGGTGGAGGTTGCCTTCTTGGGGGGCAGGAAGGGCCCCAGGAACCTTCTGATGAAGCCCAACCCCTCGGCTCAAGGGGCTGCTGAAGGTTGGGGGTGGAAGTTGCCTTCTTGGGGGGCACCATGGTGCCTAAGGAACCTTCTCATGGACCCCCACCCTTGGCCCAAGGGGGTGCTGAAGGTTGAGTGTGGAGGTTGCCTTCTTGGGGGGCACCATGGTGCCTAAGGAACCTTCTCATGGACCCCCCGTCTTGGTCCAGGGGGTGCTGAAGGTTGGGTACTGATGGTTGGGGGTGGAGGTTGCCTTCTTGGGGGGCACCATGGTCCCTAGGAACCTTCCCATGAAGCCATCCTTGGCCCAAGGGGGTGCTGAAGGTTGGGGGTGGAGGTTGCCTTCTTGGGGGGCACCATGGTGCCCAAGGAACCTTCTCATGGACCCCCACTCTTGGTCCAAGGGGTGCTGAAGGTTGGGGGTGGAGGTTGCCTCCTAGGGGGGGGCACCATGGTGCCCAAGGAACCTTCTTGTGGACCCCCACCTTTGGCCCAATGGGTGCTGAAGGTTGGGGGTGGAGGTTGCCTTCTTGGGGGGCACTATGGTCCCTAGGAACCTTCCATGAAGCCATCCTTGGCCCAAAGGGGTGCTGAAGGTTGGGTGCTGAAGGTTGGGTGCTGAAGGCTGGATGTGGAGGTTGCCTTCTTGGGGGGCACCAAGGGCCCCAGGAACCTTCTGATGAAGCCCAACCCCTTGGCCCAAGGGGGGTGCTGAAGGCTGGATGTGGAGGTTGCCTTCTTGGGGGGGCACCATGGTGCCCAAGGAACCTTCTCATGCTCCACCCCTGGCCCAAGGGGGTGCTGAAGGTTGGGGGTGGAGGTTGCCTTCTTGGGGGGCACCATGGTGCCTAAGGAACCTTCTCATGGACCCCCACTCTTGGTCCAAGAGGGTGCTGAAAGTTGGGTACTGATGGTTGGGGGTGGAGGTTGCCCTCTTGGGGGGCAGCAAGGGCCCCAGAAACCTTCTTATGGACCCCAACCCTTGGCTCAGAGGGTGCTGAAGGTTGGGGGTGGAGGTTGGGGTTGGAGGTTGCTTTCTTGGGGGGCACCATGGTCCCTAAGGAACCTTCCATGAAGCCATCCTTGGTCCAAGGGGGTGCTGAAGGTTAGGGGTGGTGGTTGCCTTCTTGGGGGGCACCAAGGGCCCAGGAGCCTTCTGATGAACCCCAACCCCTGGCTCAAGGGGGTGCTGAAGGGTGGGGGTGGAGGTTGGGGTGGAGGTTTGCCTTCTTGAGGGGCACCATGGTCCCTAAGGAACCTTCCCATGAAGCCATCCTTGGCCCAGGGGGGTGCTGAAGGTTGGGGGTGGAGGTTGCCTTCTTGGGGGGCACCATGGTGCCCAAGGAACCTTCTCATGCTCCATCCCTGGCCCAGGGGGGTGCTGAAGGTTGGCTCTGGGGGGGTTTGTCCCCAGGTGTCCACCACGTGCAGCGCAAGGACATTGTGCTGAAGTGGGAGCTGGGGGAAGGAGCCTTCGGGAAGGTCTTCCTGGCTGAGTGCTACAACCTCCTGCCAGAGCAGGAGAAGATGCTGGTGGCTGTCAAGGTGAGGAGCAGGGAGGGGGGTTCGGGGTGGCCACGGGGAGCAATGTCCTCATTGTCCAACCTGAGACCCTCTCCCACCCCTTTGGGCAGCTTGGGGGGAGGGTTCCACCACCACATCCTCCTTCAGACCCACCCTGAGACCCTCTCCCACCTCTTTGGGCAGCCTGGGGGAGGGTTCCACCACCAAAACCCTCCTTCAGACCCACCCCTGAGACCCTCTCCCACCCCTTTGGCAGCCTGGGGGAGGGTTCCACCACCAAACCCTCCTTTAGACCCACCCTGAGACCCTCTCCACCCCTTTGGGCAGCCTGAGTGAGGGTTCCACCACCAAACCCTCCTTCAGACCCACCCTGAGACCCTCTCCCACCCCTTTGGGCAGCCTGAGTGAGGGTTCCCCACCAAACCCTCCTTTAGGACCCACCCTGAGACCCTCTCCCACCCCTTTGGGCAGCCTGAGTGAGGGTTCCACCACCAAACCTTCCTTTAGATCCATCCTGAGACCCTCTCCCACCCCTTTGGGCAGCCTGAGTGAGGGTTCCACCACCAAACCCTCCTTCAGACCCACCCTGAGACCCTCTCCCACCCCTTTGGGCAGCCTGAGTGAGGGTTCCACCACCACACCCTCCTTTAGACCCACCCTGAGACCCTCTCCCACCTCTTTGGGCAACCTGAGTGAGGGTTCCACCCCCCCCCCCTCCCTTTAGACCCCACCCTGAGACCTCTCCCATCTCTTTGGGGCAGCCTGAGTGAGGGTTCCACCACCGAACCCTCCCTTAGACCCACCCTGAGACCCTCTCCCACCTCTTTGGGCAGCCTGGGGGAAGGGTTCCACCACCAAACCCTTCTTTAGGTCCACCCTGAGACCACCTCCCACCTCTTTGGGCAGCCCTGGGGGAGGGTTCCACCACCAAACCCTCCTTTAGACCCACCCTGAGACCCTCTCCCACCTCTTTGGGCAGCCTGGGGGGAGGGTTCCACCACCAAACCCTCCTTTAGACCCACCCTGAGACCCTCTCCCACCTCTCTGGGCAGCCTGAGTGAGGGTTCCACCACCAAATCCTCCTTTAGATCCACCCTGAGACCCTCGCCCACCTCTTTGGGCAGCTTGGGGGGAGGGTTCCACCACCAAACCCTCCTTCAGACCCACCCTGAGACCCTCTCCCACCTCTTTGGGCAGCCTGGGGGAGGGTTCCACCACCACACCCTCCTTTAGATCCACCCTGAGACCCTCTCCCACCTCTTTGGGCAACCTGAGTGAGGGTTTTCACCACCCTCAGCACCAAAACCTTCTTCAGACCCAACCTGAGATCTCCTCCTTCCTCTTGGGGCTAAGGGTTGGGCTCGGCCTGCGCTTGCCAAGGGTCTCTTTCCAAACCCCCCCCGCCTCCCCATCCCCCCCCCCCCCCCACCTCCAAGGCTTCCTTTGCTGCTTCCCCAAGGCTCTGAAGGAGGTGACGGACAGCGCCCGCCTGGACTTCCAGCGGGAGGCAGAGCTGCTGACGGTGCTGCAGCACCAACCACATCGTCAAGTTCTACGGGGTCTGCACCGAGGGCGAGCCTCTCATCATGGTCTTTGAGTACATGAAGCACGGCGACCTCAACCGCTTCCTCAGGTGCGCTCTTTTGGGCTCAAAAGAGGAGGTTTTGGTGTCCCGCCGCCTCCTTTGCCCAACTCCGCAGCCGCCGCCGCCTGCAGCCCCCGCAGCCTCAGCCCCGGCCCCGCTGCTGCCTCCCTGCAGCCCTCCCAGCCCCGGCCCCCGCCGCTGCCTCCCTGCAGCCCCTGCAGCCTCAGCCCCGGCCCCCGCTGCTGCCTCCCTGCAGCCCTCCCAGCCCCGGCCCGCTGCTGCCTCCCTGCAGCCCCCTCAGCCCCGGCCCCGCTCCTGCCGCTGCCTTCTTGCGTGGAGCGCTGCGACCCCAAACCGCTTCCCCAGAGTGTCTTTTTTTGGGGTGAAAAAAGGGGATTTTCGTGTCCTACCTCCCCCTTCTCACACTTCCACCACCCCCTGCCTCAGCCCCGGCCCCGCTCCTGCCGCCGCCTCCTTGCACGGAGCGCTGCGACCCCAAACCGCTTTCTCAGAGAGGCTTTTTGGGGTGAAAAAAGGGGATTTTTCTGTCCCCTTTGCTCCTTTTCACACCTCCATCACCGCTGCCGGCATCCCCTGCAGCCCCCTCAGCCCCAGCCCCGCCGCTGCCTCCCTGCAGCCCCCTCAGCCCCGGCCCCGCTCCTAGCGCCGCCTCCTTGCACGGAGCGCTGCGACCCCAAACCGCTTCCCCAGAGTGGCTTTTTGGGGTGAAAAAAGGGGATTTTCGTGTCCCACTTCCTCCTTTTCACACCTCCACCACCTCCTCCTTCAGCCTCAGGCCCCTCTGGTGCCTCCCCTGCAGCCCCTTCAGCCTCGTCCCCGCCGCTGCCTCCCTGCAGCCCCCTCAGCCCCAGCCCCGCTCCCTGCCGCCGCCTCCTTGCACGGAGCGCTGCGACCCCCAACCGCTTCCTCAGAGAGGCTTTTTGGGGTGAAAAAAAGGGGATTTTCGTGTCCCATTCGCTCCTTTTCACACCTCCACAACCTCCTCCTTCAGCCTCAGCCCCTCTGGTGCCTCCCTGCAGCCCCTTCAGCCCCGGCCCCGCCGCTGCCTCCCTGCAGCCCCCTCAGCCCCGGCCCCGCTCCTGCCGCCGCCTCCTTGCACGGAGCGCTGCGGACCCCAAACCGCTTCCCCAGAGTGGCTTTTTTTGGGGTGAAAAAGGGCATTTTCGTGTCCTACCTCCTCCTTCTCACACCTCCACCACCTCCTCCCTTCAGCCCCAGTGCCTCTGGTGCCTCCCTGCAGCCCGTTCAGCCCCGGCCCCGCTCCTGCCGCTGCCTCCTTGCACGGAGCGCTGCGACCCCCAAACCGCTTCCTCAGAGAGACTTTTTGGGGTGAAAAATGGGGATTTTCGTGTCCCATTCGCTCCTTTTCACACCTCCATAACCTCCTCCTTCAGCCTCAGCCCCGCTGGTGCCTCCCTGCAGCCCCCTCAGCCTTGGCCCCGCTCCTGCCGCCGCCTCCTTGCACGGAGCGCTGCGACCCCCAACCGCTTCCTCAGAGTGGCTTTTTGGGGTGAAAAAGGGGATTTTCGTGTCCCATTCGCTCCTTTTCCACCTCCACCACCTCCTCCCTGCAGCCCTCGCAGCCCCTGCAGCCTCGTCCCCGCCGCTGCCTCCCTGCAGCCCCGACCCCGCCGCTGCCCTCCTTGAATGGAGCGCTGTGACCCCAACCGCTTCCCCAGAGAGGCTTTTTGGGGTGAAAGAAGGGGATTTTTGTGTCCCATTCGCTCCTTTTCACACCTCCATCACCGCTGCCGGCATCCCCTGCAGCCCTTTCAGCCTCAGCCCCGCCGCTGACTCCCTGCAGCCCCCTCAGCCCCGGCCCCGCTCCTGCCGCTGCCTCCCTGCACGGAGCGCTGCGACCCCCAACCGCTTCCCAGAGAGCCTTTTTGGGGTGAAAAAGGGGATTTTCGTGTCCTACCTCCCCCTTCTCACACTTCCACCACCCCCTGCCTCAGCCCCGGCCCCGCTGCTGCCTCCCTGCAGCCCCCTCAGCCTCGGCCCCGCTCCTGCCGCTGCCTCCCTGCACGGAGCGCTGCGACCCCCAACCGCTTCCTCAGAGAGGCTTTTTGGGGTGAAAACAGGGGATTTTCGTGTCCCACCTCCTCCTTTTCACACCTCCACAACCTCCTCCTTCAGCCTCAGCCCCGCTGGTGCCTCCCTGCAGCCCCTGCAGCCCCCCTCAGCCCTGGCCCCGCTCCTGCCGCCGCCTCCTCGCACGGAGCGCTGCGACCCCAAACCGCTTCCCAGAGTGGCTTTTTGGGTGAAAAAAGGGGATTTTCGTGTCCCACCTCCTCTTTTTCACACCTCCACCACCTCCTCCCTGCAGCCCTCGCAGCCCCTGCGGCCCCGGCCCCGCCACTGCCTCCCTGCAGCCCCCTCAGCCCTGGCCCCGCTCCTGCCGCCGCCTCCTTGCACGGAGCGCTGCGACCCCCCAACCGCTTCCCCAGAGAGCCTTTTTGGGGTGAAAAATGGGGATTTTCGTGTCCCATTCGCTCCTTTTCACACCTCCATAACCTCCTCCTTCAGCCTCAGCCCCGCTGGTGCCTCCCTGCAGCCCCTGCAGCCCCTGCAGCCTCGTCCCTGCCGCTGCCTCCCTGCAGCCCCTGCCCCGCTCCTGCCGCCGCCTCCTTGCACGGAGCGCTGCGACCCCCAACCGCTTCCTCAGAGAGCCTTTTTGGGGTGAAAAATGGGGATTTTCGTGTCCCATTCGCTCCTTTTCACACCTCCATAACCTCCTCCTTCAGCCCCAGCCCCGCTGGTGCCTCCCTGCAGCCCCTTCAGCCCCGGCCCCGCTCCTGCCGCTGCCTCCTTGCACGGAGCGCTGCGACCCCCAACCGCTTCCTCAGAGAGCCTTTTTGGGGTGAAAAATGGGGATTTTCGTGTCCCATTCGCTCCTTTTCCCACCTCCACCACCTCCTCCCTGCAGCCCTCGCTGCTGCCGCTGCCTCCTTGCAATATTGATTAGATTTGGCTGGGCTGAGAGGCTTCAATCCGGGGCCGTGGGGCCATCAGCTGCAATAAGCAGAGACTTTTCGATTGCCCCCCCAGGTATATTTGCTGCCAGACGAAGGATGGGAAAGGCAGGGGGGGCGGGGGGGACACACACACACACACACCACACGTCTGGGGGGGTTGTGGGGGGTTGCCAGAGGCTTTAGTGGCTGCTCTGAGACGTGGCTCTTATGATTATGGTGATGGGAGCTGGCAGTAATGGGTCTGCCAGGCAAGGATGCAGACCGCCCCCCCCGCCTCGCCCCCCGCCTCCTCTGTCCCTCCCGCCCTGCAGTGACAGCCCCCCCCCGCACAGGCAGCCCCCCCCCCACGTAGTCTTGACATACCCCCCTCCCCCCCATACACCCTACCCTGGACCCCCTCCTCCCCACCCCCCCCCCCACGCCTTATGCTGAACCCTATCCTGCCCCCCCAGCCCCCCGTTCCTGCCCTGAGACCCCCTCACACTCCCCTCCCACCCCACCCCTTCCCCGGCCCTGACATCCAGCCCCCACAAAGCCCCCCCACCTTGTCCCGTCCCCCCCCCTCTACCCCTGCCCTGTCCCCCCCTCTACCCCTGCCCTGTCAGCCCCCTACCCCCTTGCCCTGTCCCCCCCCTACCCCTGCCCTCTCCTCCCCCTATCCCCCTGCCCTCTCCTCCCCCTCTACCCCTGCCCTGTCCCCCCCATCCCCCTGCCCTCTCCCCCCCTCTACCCCTGCCCTCTCCCCCCCCTACCCCTGCCCTCTCCCCCCTCTACCCCTGCCCTCTCCCCCCCATCCCCCTGCCTCTCCCCCCCCATCCCCCTGCCCTGTCCCCCCCCATCCCCCTGCCCTGTCCCCCCCACCTCCACCCCCGCCCTAACACCTCCCCCCCCACCAAACCCCCATCCCGGAACCCACCCCCCCGACCCTGCCCTGACACCCCCCTTGCCCTGACACCCCTCCCCACTTCCCCCCCCCCCCCCGCGAAGCTCCCGGCGCCCCCCCCGGGCCCTGTCAGCCACGCTCGGCGTCAAGGGACAGCAGCTGGAGGTGGCAGGAGCCACCCTGCCCCCCCCCCGCCACGGGCTGACCGCCGGGACGCCCTCCCCCCCCTGCCCCCCGCCACGCCAGCACCCCCACCCCACTGACCCCACCACCCTATAGCACCCCCCCGACCCCATAGACCCCCCCACCCCAAACCATTGACCCCCGACCCCATAGACCCCCCCATAGCCCCTCGCCCCCTAACCCCTCATCCCATAGACCCCCACCCCATACCATTGACCCCCTCACCCCCTGACCCCTCACCCCATAACCTCCCACCCCATACCAACACCCCCACCCCACTGAACCCTTCACCCCCCCCAACCCCTCCACCCCATACCAGCACTCCCCACCCCCTGACCCCTCACCCCATAGACCCCCCCACCCCAAACCATTGACCCCGAGCCCATAGACCCCCCATAGCCCCTCGCCCCCTAACCCCTCATCCCATAGACCCCCCCCACCCCATACCATTGACCCCCCACCCCCTCACCCCTCACCCCATAACCCCCCACCCCATACCAGCACTCCTCACCCCCTGACCCTTCACCCCCCAACCCCTCACCCCATAAACCTCTCCACCCCATACCAGCACCCCCACCCCATTGAACCCTTCACCCCCTAACCCCTCACACCCATAGACCCCCCCACCCCAAACCATTGACCCCCGACCCCATAGACCACCCCATAGGCCCCCAACCAGTACCCCCCAACCCCTAACCCCTCACCCCGTAGACCCCCCCACCCCTGACCCCTCACCCCATAACCCCCCACCCCATACCAGCATCCCCACCCCATTGAACCCTTCACCCCCTAACCCTCACCCCATAGGCCTCCAACCAGTACCCCCTAACCCCTCACCCCATAGATCCCCCCACCCCATACCAGCATCCCCACCCCATTGAACCCTTCACCCCCCCAACCCCTCCACTCCATACCAGCACTCCCCACCCCCTGACCCTTCACCCCCCAACCCCTCACCCCAAAGACCCCCCCACCCCATACCAGCTCCCCCCACCCCATTGAACCCTTCACCCCCTAACCCCTCACCCCATAGACCCCCTCCACCCCATACCAGCACCCCCTACCCCATTGAACCCTTCACCCCCTAACCCCTCACCCCATAGAGCCCCCTGCCCCATACCAGCATCCCCCACCCTCTGACCCCTCACCCCATAGACCCCCCCACCCCATGCCAGCACCCCTCACCCCATAACCCCTCTCCCCATAGCCCCCCACCCCATACCAGCACCCCCCACCCCCTGACCCTTCACCCCATAGACCCCCCCCACCCCCTCACCCCTCTCCCCATAGCCCCCCAACCCCATACCGGCACCTTCTACCCCATGGACACCTCCCACACCCCATAGACCTCCCTGCTCCCTAACCCCCCACCCCCTAACCCCTCACCCCATAGACCCCCCCACCCCATACCAGCATCCCCCACCCTCTGACCCCTCTCCCCATAGCCCCCCACCCCCATACCAGCATCCCCCACCCCCTGACCCTTTACCCCATAGACCCCCCCACCCCATACCAGCATCCCCCACCCCATACCAGCACCCCCCACCCCCTCACCCCCCACCCCTCCGGCACCTTCTACCCCATGGACACCTCCCACACCCCATAGACCTCCCCGCTCCCTAACCCCCCAGCCCCTACCCCCCTCACCCCACAGAGTGCTATGCCCCCTGCCCCCCATCTCCGCGTTGCCCACTCGCAGCCCCTCGCTCTCTCTGCCTCCCCCTGGCAGGTCTCACGGCCCGACGCGCAGCTGCTGGGGCCGGGGCAGGGCCCGGGGCAGGGCCGGGCGGGCCGGGGGCAGCTCTCGCTGTGCCACCTGCTGCACATCGCCACCCAGATCGCCTCGGGCATGGCTTACTTGGCCTCCCTCCACTTCGTCCACCGCGACCTGGCCACCCGCAACTGCCTGGTGGGGCAGGACCTGGTGGTGAAGATCGGCGACTTCGGCATGTCCCGGGACATCTACAGCACCGACTACTACCGGGTGAGGGCTGCTCCTCCTCCTCCTCCTCCTTCTTCCCCCTCAAGATCTCCTCCTCCCCACCAAGATCACCTTCTTCTTCCTCCCCTCAAGATCTTCCTCTCCTCCAAGATCTTCTCCTTCCCTCCCAAAATCTTCTCCTCCATCCCATGAAGAACTTCTCCTCCTTTACCCTCAAGGTCTTCTCCCTCCCTCCAAGATCTTCTTCTCCCTCCCTCCAAGATCTTCTCTCCCTCCCTCCAAGATCTTCTCCTCCAAGATCTTCTTCTCCCTCCCTCCAAGATCTTCTTCTCCCTCCCTCCAAGATCTTCTTCTCCCTCCCTCCAAGTTCTTCTTCTCCCTCCCTCCAAGATCTTCTTTCCCATCCCTTCAAGATCTCCTCCTTCCCCCCCAAAGACTTTCTCCTCCATCCCATCAAGAACAACTCCTCCTTCCCCTCAAGATCTTCTCCTCCTTCCCCCCAAGACCTTCTTCTCCTTCCTTTCAAGATCTTCCTTTCCTCAAGATTTTCTCTGCCTTTCCCTCAAGATCTTTG
>NW_027142737.1:0-186347 GCF_026170545.1 Melanerpes formicivorus | reverse complement strand
AAATTGTATTTGGTGCTAGGTCTTTCCCTTTAGGTTTTACCCCAACAATGTTTTCATTAGTTTCGCTCACTCTCGAAATCAAGCATTTTACAGCAGGTTGGAGCAGCCTGTATCTCAGCACAGGAATAAGGTAGGGAAGAATTCTAAGGATCATTTTGACTGCCTCCAGAAGTTAGATCAGATGGCCAATGCAATTTGGTGCTAGGTCTTTCCCTTTAGGTTTTACCCCAACAATGTTTTCATTAGTTTCGCTCACTCTCGAAATCAAGCATTTTACAGCAGGTTGGAGCAGCCTGTATCTCAGCACAGGAATAAGGTAGGGAAGAATTCAAATACTCATTTTGACTGCCTCCAGAAGTTAGATCAGATGGCCAATGCAATTTGGTGCTAGGCCTTTCCCTTTAGGTTTTACCCCAACAATGTTTTCATTAGTTTCGCTCACTCTCGAAATCAAGCATTTTACAGCAGGTTGGAGCAGCCTGTATCTCAGCACAGGAATAAGGTAGGGAAGAATTCAAATACTCATTTTGACTGCCTCCAGAAGTTAGATCAGATGGCAAATTGGATTTGGTGCTAGGTCTTTCCCTTTAGGTTTTACCCCAGCAATGTTTTCATTAGTTTCGCTCACTCTCGAAATCAAGCATTTTACAGCAGGTTGGAGCAGCCTGTATCTCAGCACAGGAATAAGGTAGGGAAGAATTCTAAGGATCATTTTGACTGCCTCCAGAAGTTAGATCAGATGGCAAATTGGATTTGGTGCTAGGTCTTTCCCTTTAGGTTTTACCCCAACAATGTTTTCATTAGTTTCGCTCACTCTCGAATCAAGCATTTTACAGCAGGTTGGAGTAGCCTGTATCTCAGCACAGGAATAAGGTAGGGAAGAATTCTAAGGATCATTTTGACTGCCTCCAGAAGTTAGATCAGATGGCCAATGCAATTTGGTATAAGGCCTTTCCCTTTAGGTTTTACCCCAACAATGTTTTCATTAGTTTCGCTCACTCTCGAAATCAAGCATTTTACAGCAGGTTGGAGCAGCTGTATCTCAGCACAGGAATAAGGTAGGGAAGAATTCTAAGGATCATTTTGACTGCCTCCAGAAGTTAGATCAGATGGCAAATTGGATTTGGTGCCAGGTCTTTCCCTTTAGGTTTTACCCCAACAATGTTTTCATTAGTTTCGCTCACTCTCGAAATCAAGCATTTTACAGCAGGTTGGAGCAGCCTGTATCTCAGCACAGGAATAAGGTAGGGAAGAATTCAAATACTCATTTTGACTGCCTCCAGAAGTTAGATCAGATGGCCAATGCAATTTGGTGCTAGGCCTTTCCCTTTAGGTTTTACCCCAACAATGTTTTCATTAGTTTCGC
The DNA here is from genome assembly GCF_026170545.1 of Melanerpes formicivorus. Classification (NCBI taxonomy): domain Eukaryota; kingdom Metazoa; phylum Chordata; class Aves; order Piciformes; family Picidae; genus Melanerpes; species Melanerpes formicivorus. The sequence continues at coordinate 184,981 of NW_027142737.1, read as the reverse complement.
TCACTCTCGAAATCAAGCATTTTACAGCAGGTTGGAGCAGCCTGTATCTCAGCACAGGAATAAGGTAGGGAAGAATTCAAATACTCATTTTGACTGCCTCCAGAAGTTAGATCAGATGGCAAATTGTATTTGGTGCCAGGCCTTTCCATTTAGGTTTTACCCCAACAATGTTTTCATTAGTTTCGCTCACTCTCGAAATCAAGCATTTTACAGCAGGTTGGAGCAGCCTGTATCTCAGCACAGGAATAAGGTAGGGAAGAATTCAAACACTCATTTTGACTGCCTCCAGAAGTTAGATCAGATGGCAAATTGTATTTGGTGCTAGGTCTTTCCCTTTAGGTTTTACCCCAACAATGTTTTCATTAGTTTCGCTCACTCTCGAAATCAAGCATTTTACAGCAGGTTGGAGCAGCCTGTATCTCAGCACAGGAATAAGGTAGGGAAGAATTCTAAGGATCATTTTGACTGCCTCCAGAAGTTAGATCAGATGGCCAATGCAATTTGGTGCTAGGTCTTTCCCTTTAGGTTTTACCCCAACAATGTTTTCATTAGTTTCGCTCACTCTCGAAATCAAGCATTTTACAGCAGGTTGGAGCAGCCTGTATCTCAGCACAGGAATAAGGTAGGGAAGAATTCAAATACTCATTTTGACTGCCTCCAGAAGTTAGATCAGATGGCCAATGCAATTTGGTGCTAGGCCTTTCCCTTTAGGTTTTACCCCAACAATGTTTTCATTAGTTTCGCTCACTCTCGAAATCAAGCATTTTACAGCAGGTTGGAGCAGCCTGTATCTCAGCACAGGAATAAGGTAGGGAAGAATTCAAATACTCATTTTGACTGCCTCCAGAAGTTAGATCAGATGGCAAATTGGATTTGGTGCTAGGTCTTTCCCTTTAGGTTTTACCCCAGCAATGTTTTCATTAGTTTCGCTCACTCTCGAAATCAAGCATTTTACAGCAGGTTGGAGCAGCCTGTATCTCAGCACAGGAATAAGGTAGGGAAGAATTCTAAGGATCATTTTGACTGCCTCCAGAAGTTAGATCAGATGGCAAATTGTATTTGGTGCTAGGTCTTTCCCTTTAGGTTTTAACCCAACAATGTTTTCATTAGTTTCGCTCACTCTCGAAATCAAGCATTTTACAGCAGGTTGGAGCAGCCTGTATCTCAGCACAGGAATAAGGTAGGGAAGAATTCTAAGGATCATTTTGACTGCCTCCAGAAGTTAGATCAGATGGCAAATTGTATTTGGTGCTAGGCCTTTCCCTTTAGGTTTTACCCCAACAATGTTTTCATTAGTTTCGCTCACTCTCGAAATCAAGCATTTTACAGCAGGTTGGAGCAGCCTGTATCTCAGCACAGGAATAAGGTAGGGAAGAATTCAAACACTCATTTTGACTGCCTCCAGAAGTTAGATCAGACGGCAAATCGTATTTGGTGCCAGGTCTTTCCATTTAGGTTTTACCCCAACAATGTTTTCATTAGTTTCGCTCACTCTCGAAATCAAGCATTTTACAGCAGGTTGGAGCAGCCTGTATCTCAGCACAGGAATAAGGTAGGGAAGAATTCTAAGGATCATTTTGACTGCCTCCAGAAGTTAGATCAGATGGCCAATGCAATTTGGTGCTAGGCCTTTCCCTTTAGGTTTTACCCCAACAATGTTTTCATTAGTTTCGCTCACTCTCGAAATCAAGCATTTTACAGCAGGTTGGAGTAGCCTGTATCTCAGCACAGGAATAAGGTAGGGAAGAATTCTAAGGATCATTTTGACTGCCTCCAGAAGTTAGATCAGATGGCCAATGCAATTTGGTGCTAGGCCTTTCCCTTTAGGTTTTACCCCAACAATGTTTTCATTAGTTTCGCTCACTCTCGAAATCAAGCATTTTACAGCAGGTTGGAGCAGCCTGTATCTCAGCACAGGAATAAGGTAGGGAAGAATTCTAAGGATCATTTTGACTGCCTCCAGAAGTTAGATCAGATGGCAAATTGTATTTGGTGCTAGGTCTTTCCTTTAGGTTTTACCCCAACAATGTTTTCATTAGTTTCGCTCACTCTCGAAATCAAGCATTTTACAGCAGGTTGGAGCAGCCTGTATCTCAGCACAGGAATAAGGTAGGGAAGAATTCTAAGGATCATTTTGACTGCCTCCAGAAGTTAGATCAGATGGCAAATTGTATTTGGTGCCAGGTCTTTCCCTTTAGGTTTTACCCCAACAATGTTTTCATTAGTTTCGCTCACTCTCGAAATCAAGCATTTTACAGCAGGTTGGAGCAGCCTGTATCTCAGCACAGGAATAAGGTAGGGAAGAATTCAAATACTCATTTTGACTGCCTCCAGAAGTTAGATCAGATGGCAAATTGTATTTGGTGCCAGGTCTTTCCCTTTAGGTTTTACCCCAACAATGTTTTCATTAGTTTCGCTCACTCTCGAAATCAAGCATTTTACAGCAGGTTGGAGCAGCCTGTATCTCAGCACAGGAATAAGGTAGGGAAGAATTCAAATACTCATTTTGACTGCCTCCAGAAGTTAGATAAGATGGCAAATTGTATTTGGTGCTAGGTCTTTCCTTTTAGGTTTTACCCCAACAATGTTTTCATTAGTTTCGCTCACTCTCGAAATCAAGCATTTTACAGCAGGTTGGAGCAGCCTGTATCTCAGCACAGGAATAAGGTAGGGAAGAATTCAAACACTCATTTTGACTGCCTCCAGAAGTTAGATCAGATGGCAAATTGGATTTGGTGCTAGGTCTTTCCCTTTAGGTTTTACCCCAACAATGTTTTCATTAGTTTCGCTCACTCTCGAAATCAAGCATTTTACAGCAGGTTGGAGCAGCCTGTATCTCAGCACAGGAATAAGGTAGGGAAGAATTCTAAGGATCATTTTGACTGCCTCCAGAAGTTAGATCAGATGGCCAATGCAATTGGTGCTAGGTCTTTCCCTTTAGGTTTTACCCCAACAATGTTTTCATTAGTTTCGCTCACTCTCGAAATCAAGCATTTTACAGCAGGTTGGAGCAGCCTGTATCTCAGCACAGGAATAAGGTAGGGAAGAATTCAAATACTCATTTTGACTGCCTCCAGAAGTTAGATCAGATGGCCAATGCAATTTGGTGCTAGGCCTTTCCCTTTAGGTTTTACCCCAACAATGTTTTCATTAGTTTCGCTCACTCTCGAAATCAAGCATTTTACAGCAGGTTGGAGCAGCCTGTATCTCAGCACAGGAATAAGGTAGGGAAGAATTCAAATACTCATTTTGACTGCCTCCAGAAGTTAGATCAGATGGGAGATTGTATTTGGTGCTAGGTCTTTCCCTTTAGGTTTTACCCCAACAATGTTTTCATTAGTTTCGCTCACTCTCGAAATCAAGCATTTTACAGCAGGTTGGAGCAGCCTGTATCTCAGCACAGGAATAAGGTAGGGAAGAATTCAAATAATCATTTTGACTGCCTCCAGAAGTTAGATCAGATGGCCAATGCAATTTGGTGCTAGGCCTTTCCCTTTAGGTTTTACCCCAACAATGTTTTCATTAGTTTCGCTCACTCTCGAAATCAAGCATTTTACAGCAGGTTGGAGCAGCCTGTATCTCAGCACAGGAATAAGGTAGGGAAGAATTCTAAGGATCATTTTGACTGCCTCCAGAAGTTAGATCAGATGGCAAATTGGATTTGGTGCTAGGTCTTTCCCTTTAGGTTTTACCCCAACAATGTTTTCATTAGTTTCGCTCACTCTCGAAATCAAGCATTTTACAGCAGGTTGGAGCAGCCTGTATCTCAGCACAGGAATAAGGTAGGGAAGAATTCTAAGGATCATTTTGACTGCCTCCAGAAGTTAGATCAGATGGCAAATTGGATTTGGTGCTAGGTCTTTCCCTTTAGGTTTTACCCCAACAATGTTTTCATTAGTTTCGCTCACTCTCGAAATCAAGCATTTTACAGCAGGTTGGAGCAGCCTGTATCTCAGCACAGGAATAAGGTAGGGAAGAATTCTAAGGATCATTTTGACTGCCTCCAGAAGTTAGATCAGATGGCAAATTGTATTTGGTGCCAGGTCTTTCCCTTTAGGTTTTACCCCAACAATGTTTTCATTAGTTTCGATCACTCTCGAAATCAAGCATTTTACAGCAGGTTGGAGCAGCCTGTATCTCAGCACAGGAATAAGGTAGGGAAGAATTCAAATACTCATTTTGACTGCCTCCAGAAGTTAGATCAGATGGCAAATTGTATTTGGTGCCAGGCCTTTCCATTTAGGTTTTACCCCAACAATGTTTTCATTAGTTTCGCTCACTCTCGAAATCAAGCATTTTACAGCAGGTTGGAGCAGCCTGTATCTCAGCACAGGAATAAGGTAGGGAAGAATTCAAACACTCATTTTGACTGCCTCCAGAAGTTAGATCAGATGGCAAATTGTATTTGGTGCTAGGTCTTTCCCTTTAGGTTTTACCCCAACAATGTTTTCATTAGTTTCGCTCACTCTCGAAATCAAGCATTTTACAGCAGGTTGGAGCAGCCTGTATCTCAGCACAGGAATAAGGTAGGGAAGAATTCTAAGGATCATTTTGACTGCCTCCAGAAGTTAGATCAGATGGCCAATGCAATTTGGTGCTAGGTCTTTCCCTTTAGGTTTTACCCCAACAATGTTTTCATTAGTTTCGCTCACTCTCGAAATCAAGCATTTTACAGCAGGTTGGAGCAGCCTGTATCTCAGCACAGGAATAAGGTAGGGAAGAATTCAAATACTCATTTTGACTGCCTCCAGAAGTTAGATCAGATGGCCAATGCAATTTGGTGCTAGGCCTTTCCCTTTAGGTTTTACCCCAACAATGTTTTCATTAGTTTCGCTCACTCTCGAAATCAAGCATTTTACAGCAGGTTGGAGCAGCCTGTATCTCAGCACAGGAATAAGGTAGGGAAGAATTCAAATACTCATTTTGACTGCCTCCAGAAGTTAGATCAGATGGCAAATTGGATTTGGTGCTAGGTCTTTCCCTTTAGGTTTTACCCCAGCAATGTTTTCATTAGTTTCGCTCACTCTCGAAATCAAGCATTTTACAGCAGGTTGGAGCAGCCTGTATCTCAGCACAGGAATAAGGTAGGGAAGAATTCTAAGGATCATTTTGACTGCCTCCAGAAGTTAGATCAGATGGCAAATTGTATTTGGTGCTAGGCCTTTCCCTTTAGGTTTTACCCCAACAATGTTTTCATTAGTTTCGCTCACTCTCGAAATCAAGCATTTTACAGCAGGTTGGAGCAGCCTGTATCTCAGCACAGGAATAAGGTAGGGAAGAATTCAAATACTCATTTTGACTGCCTCCAGAAGTTAGATCAGATGGCAAATTGGATTTGGTGCTAGGTCTTTCCCTTTAGGTTTTACCCCAGCAATGTTTTCATTAGTTTCGCTCACTCTCGAAATCAAGCATTTTACAGCAGGTTGGAGCAGCCTGTATCTCAGCACAGGAATAAGGTAGGGAAGAATTCTAAGGATCATTTTGACTGCCTCCAGAAGTTAGATCAGATGGCAAATTGTATTTGGTGCTAGGCCTTTCCCTTTAGGTTTTACCCCAACAATGTTTTCATTAGTTTCGCTCACTCTCGAAATCAAGCATTTTACAGCAGGTTGGAGCAGCCTGTATCTCAGCACAGGAATAAGGTAGGGAAGAATTCAAACACTCATTTTGACTGCCTCCAGAAGTTAGATCAGACGGCAAATCGTATTTGGTGCCAGGTCTTTCCATTTAGGTTTTACCCCAACAATGTTTTCATTAGTTTCGCTCACTCTCGAAATCAAGCATTTTACAGCAGGTTGGAGCAGCCTGTATCTCAGCACAGGAATAAGGTAGGGAAGAATTCTAAGGATCATTTTGACTGCCTCCAGAAGTTAGATCAGATGGCCAATGCAATTTGGTGCTAGGCCTTTCCCTTTAGGTTTTACCCCAACAATGTTTTCATTAGTTTCGCTCACTCTCGAAATCAAGCATTTTACAGCAGGTTGGAGTAGCCTGTATCTCAGCACAGGAATAAGGTAGGGAAGAATTCTAAGGATCATTTTGACTGCCTCCAGAAGTTAGATCAGATGGCCAATGCAATTTGGTGCTAGGCCTTTCCCTTTAGGTTTTACCCCAACAATGTTTTCATTAGTTTCGCTCACTCTCGAAATCAAGCATTTTACAGCAGGTTGGAGCAGCCTGTATCTCAGCACAGGAATAAGGTAGGGAAGAATTCTAAGGATCATTTTGACTGCCTCCAGAAGTTAGATCAGATGGCAAATTGTATTTGGTGCTAGGTCTTTCCCTTTAGGTTTTACCCCAACAATGTTTTCATTAGTTTCGCTCACTCTCGAAATCAAGCATTTTACAGCAGGTTGGAGCAGCCTGTATCTCAGCACAGGAATAAGGTAGGGAAGAATTCTAAGGATCATTTTGACTGCCTCCAGAAGTTAGATCAGATGGCAAATTGTATTTGGTGCCAGGTCTTTCCCTTTAGGTTTTACCCCAACAATGTTTTCATTAGTTTCGCTCACTCTCGAAATCAAGCATTTTACAGCAGGTTGGAGCAGCCTGTATCTCAGCACAGGAATAAGGTAGGGAAGAATTCAAATACTCATTTTGACTGCCTCCAGAAGTTAGATCAGATGGCAAATTGTATTTGGTGCCAGGTCTTTCCCTTTAGGTTTTACCCCAACAATGTTTTCATTAGTTTCGCTCACTCTCGAAATCAAGCATTTTACAGCAGGTTGGAGCAGCCTGTATCTCAGCACAGGAATAAGGTAGGGAAGAATTCAAATACTCATTTTGACTGCCTCCAGAAGTTAGATAAGATGGCAAATTGTATTTGGTGCTAGGTCTTTCCTTTTAGGTTTTACCCCAACAATGTTTTCATTAGTTTCGCTCACTCTCGAAATCAAGCATTTTACAGCAGGTTGGAGCAGCCTGTATCTCAGCACAGGAATAAGGTAGGGAAGAATTCAAACACTCATTTTGACTGCCTCCAGAAGTTAGATCAGATGGCAAATTGGATTTGGTGCTAGGTCTTTCCCTTTAGGTTTTACCCCAACAATGTTTTCATTAGTTTCGCTCACTCTCGAAATCAAGCATTTTACAGCAGGTTGGAGCAGCCTGTATCTCAGCACAGGAATAAGGTAGGGAAGAATTCTAAGGATCATTTTGACTGCCTCCAGAAGTTAGATCAGATGGCCAATGCAATTTGGTGCTAGGTCTTTCCCTTTAGGTTTTACCCCAACAATGTTTTCATTAGTTTCGCTCACTCTCGAAATCAAGCATTTTACAGCAGGTTGGAGCAGCCTGTATCTCAGCACAGGAATAAGGTAGGGAAGAATTCAAATACTCATTTTGACTGCCTCCAGAAGTTAGATCAGATGGCCAATGCAATTTGGTGCTAGGCCTTTCCCTTTAGGTTTTACCCCAACAATGTTTTCATTAGTTTCGCTCACTCTCGAAATCAAGCATTTTACAGCAGGTTGGAGCAGCCTGTATCTCAGCACAGGAATAAGGTAGGGAAGAATTCAAATACTCATTTTGACTGCCTCCAGAAGTTAGATCAGATGGGAAATTGTATTTGGTGCTAGGTCTTTCCCTTTAGGTTTTACCCCAACAATGTTTTCATTAGTTTCGCTCACTCTCGAAATCAAGCATTTTACAGCAGGTTGGAGCAGCCTGTATCTCAGCACAGGAATAAGGTAGGGAAGAATTCAAATAATCATTTTGACTGCCTCCAGAAGTTAGATCAGATGGCCAATGCAATTTGGTGCTAGGCCTTTCCCTTTAGGTTTTACCCCAACAATGTTTTCATTAGTTTCGCTCACTCTCGAAATCAAGCATTTTACAGCAGGTTGGAGCAGCCTGTATCTCAGCACAGGAATAAGGTAGGGAAGAATTCTAAGGATCATTTTGACTGCCTCCAGAAGTTAGATCAGATGGCAAATTGGATTTGGTGCTAGGTCTTTCCCTTTAGGTTTTACCCCAACAATGTTTTCATTAGTTTCGCTCACTCTCGAAATCAAGCATTTTACAGCAGGTTGGAGCAGCCTGTATCTCAGCACAGGAATAAGGTAGGGAAGAATTCTAAGGATCATTTTGACTGCCTCCAGAAGTTAGATCAGATGGCAAATTGGATTTGGTGCTAGGTCTTTCCCTTTAGGTTTTACCCCAACAATGTTTTCATTAGTTTCGCTCACTCTCGAAATCAAGCATTTTACAGCAGGTTGGAGCAGCCTGTATCTCAGCACAGGAATAAGGTAGGGAAGAATTCTAAGGATCATTTTGACTGCCTCCAGAAGTTAGATCAGATGGCAAATTGTATTTGGTGCCAGGTCTTTCCCTTTAGGTTTTACCCCAACAATGTTTTCATTAGTTTCGATCACTCTCGAAATCAAGCATTTTACAGCAGGTTGGAGCAGCCTGTATCTCAGCACAGGAATAAGGTAGGGAAGAATTCAAATACTCATTTTGACTGCCTCCAGAAGTTAGATCAGATGGCAAATTGTATTTGGTGCCAGGTCTTTCCCTTTAGGTTTTACCCCAACAATGTTTTCATTAGTTTCGCTCACTCTCGAAATCAAGCATTTTACAGCAGGTTGGAGCAGCCTGTATCTCAGCACAGCAATAAGGTAGGGAAGAATTCAAATACTCATTTTGACTGCCTCCAGAAGTTTGATAAGATGGCAAATTGTATTTGGTGCCAGGTCTTTCCTTTTAGGTTTTACCCCAACAATGTTTTCATTAGTTTCGCTCACTCTCGAAATCAAGCATTTTACAGCAGGTTGGAGCAGCCTGTATCTCAGCACAGGAATAAGGTAGGGAAGAATTCAAACACTCATTTTGACTGCCTCCAGAAGTTAGATCAGATGGCAAATTGGATTTGGTGCTAGGTCTTTCCCTTTAGGTTTTACCCCAACAATGTTTTCATTAGTTTCGCTCACTCTCGAAATCAAGCATTTTACAGCAGGTTGGAGCAGCCTGTATCTCAGCACAGGAATAAGGTAGGGAAGAATTCTAAGGATCATTTTGACTGCCTCCAGAAGTTAGATCAGATGGCCAATTCAATTTGGTGCTAGGTCTTTCCCTTTAGGTTTTACCCCAACAATGTTTTCATTAGTTTCGCTCACTCTCGAAATCAAGCATTTTACAGCAGGTTGGAGCAGCCTGTATCTCAGCACAGGAATAAGGTAGGGAAGAATTCAAATACTCATTTTGACTGCCTCCAGAAGTTAGATCAGATGGCCAATGCAATTTGGTGCTAGGCCTTTCCCTTTAGGTTTTACCCCAACAATGTTTTCATTAGTTTCGCTCACTCTCGAAATCAAGCATTTTACAGCAGGTTGGAGCAGCCTGTATCTCAGCACAGGAATAAGGTAGGGAAGAATTCAAATACTCATTTTGACTGCCTCCAGAAGTTAGATCAGATGGCAAATTGTATTTGGTGCTAGGTCTTTCCCTTTAGGTTTTACCCCAACAATGTTTTCATTAGTTTCGCTCACTCTCGAAATCAAGCATTTTACAGCAGGTTGGAGCAGCCTGTATCTCAGCACAGGAATAAGGTAGGGAAGAATTCAAATAATCATTTTGACTGCCTCCAGAAGTTAGATCAGATGGCCAATGCAATTTGGTGCTAGGCCTTTCCCTTTAGGTTTTACCCCAACAATGTTTTCATTAGTTTCGCTCACTCTCGAAATCAAGCATTTTACAGCAGGTTGGAGCAGCCTGTATCTCAGCACAGGAATAAGGTAGGGAAGAATTCTAAGGATCATTTTGACTGCCTCCAGAAGTTAGATCAGATGGCCAATGCAATTTGGTGCTAGGCCTTTCCCTTTAGGTTTTACCCCAACAATGTTTTCATTAGTTTCGCTCACTCTCGAAATCAAGCATTTTACAGCAGGTTGGAGCAGCCTGTATCTCAGCACAGGAATAAGGTAGGGAAGAATTCTAAGGATCATTTTGACTGCCTCCAGAAGTTAGATCAGATGGCAAATTGTATTTGGTGCCAGGTCTTTCCCTTTAGGTTTTACCCCAACAATGTTTTCATTAGTTTCGCTCACTCTCGAAATCAAGCATTTTACAGCAGGTTGGAGCAGCCTGTATCTCAGCACAGGAATAAGGTAGGGAAGAATTCAAATACTCATTTTGACTGCCTCCAGAAGTTAGATCAGATGGCAAATTGTATTTGGTGCCAGGTCTTTCCCTTTAGGTTTTACCCCAACAATGTTTTCATTAGTTTCGCTCACTCTCGAAATCAAGCATTTTACAGCAGGTTGGAGCAGCCTGTATCTCAGCACAGGAATAAGGTAGGGAAGAATTCAAATACTCATTTTGACTGCCTCCAGAAGTTAGATAAGATGGCAAATTGTATTTGGTGCCAGGTCTTTCCTTTTAGGTTTTACCCCAACAATGTTTTCATTAGTTTCGCTCACTCTCGAAATCAAGCATTTTACAGCAGGTTGGAGCAGCCTGTATCTCAGCACAGGAATAAGGTAGGGAAGAATTCAAACACTCATTTTGACTGCCTCCAGAAGTTAGATCAGATGGCAAATTGGATTTGGTGCTAGGTCTTTCCCTTTAGGTTTTACCCCAACAATGTTTTCATTAGTTTCGCTCACTCTCGAAATCAAGCATTTTACAGCAGGTTGGAGCAGCCTGTATCTCAGCACAGGAATAAGGTAGGGAAGAATTCTAAGGATCATTTTGACTGCCTCCAGAAGTTAGATCAGATGGCCAATTCAATTTGGTGCTAGGTCTTTCCCTTTAGGTTTTACCCCAACAATGTTTTCATTAGTTTCGCTCACTCTCGAAATCAAGCATTTTACAGCAGGTTGGAGCAGCCTGTATCTCAGCACAGGAATAAGGTAGGGAAGAATTCTAAGGATCATTTTGACTGCCTCCAGAAGTTAGATCAGATGGCCAATGCAATTTGGTGCTAGGCCTTTCCCTTTAGGTTTTACCCCAACAATGTTTTCATTAGTTTCGCTCACTCTCGAAATCAAGCATTTTACAGCAGGTTGGAGCAGCCTGTATCTCAGCACAGGAATAAGGTAGGGAAGAATTCAAATACTCATTTTGACTGCCTCCAGAAGTTAGATCAGATGGCAAATTGTATTTGGTGCCAGGTCTTTCCCTTTAGGTTTTACCCCAACAATGTTTTCATTAGTTTCGCTCACTCTCGAAATCAAGCATTTTACAGCAGGTTGGAGCAGCCTGTATCTCAGCACAGGAATAAGGTAGGGAAGAATTCAAATACTCATTTTGACTGCCTCCAGAAGTTAGATCAGATGGCAAATTGTATTTGGTGCCAGGTCTTTCCATTTAGGTTTTACCCCAACAATGTTTTCATTAGTTTCGCTCACTCTCGAAATCAAGCATTTTACAGCAGGTTGGAGCAGCCTGTATCTCAGCACAGGAATAAGGTAGGGAAGAATTCAAACACTCATTTTGACTGCCTCCAGAAGTTAGATCAGATGGCCAATGCAATTTGGTGCTAGGTCTTTCCCTTTAGGTTTTACCCCAACAATGTTTTCATTAGTTTCGCTCACTCTCGAAATCAAGCATTTTACAGCAGGTTGGAGCAGCCTGTATCTCAGCACAGGAATAAGGTAGGGAAGAATTCTAAGGATCATTTTGACTGCCTCCAGAAGTTAGATCAGATGGCCAATGCAATTTGGTGCTAGGTCTTTCCCTTTAGGTTTTACCCCAACAATGTTTTCATTAGTTTCGCTCACTCTCGAAATCAAGCATTTTACAGCAGGTTGGAGCAGCCTGTATCTCAGCACAGGAATAAGGTAGGGAAGAATTCAAATACTCATTTTGACTGCCTCCAGAAGTTAGATCAGATGGCCAATGCAATTTGGTGCTAGGCCTTTCCCTTTAGGTTTTACCCCAACAATGTTTTCATTAGTTTCGATCACTCTCGAAATCAAGCATTTTACAGCAGGTTGGAGCAGCCTGTATCTCAGCACAGGAATTAGGTAGGGAAGAATTCTAAGGATCATTTTGACTGCCTCCAGAAGTTAGATCAGATGGCAAATTGTATTTGGTGCTAGGCCTTTCCCTTTAGGTTTTACCCCAACAATGTTTTCATTAGTTTCGCTCACTCTCGAAATCAAGCATTTTACAGCAGGTTGGAGCAGCCTGTATCTCAGCACAGGAATAAGGTAGGGAAGAATTCAAATACTCATTTTGACTGCCTCCAGAAGTTAGATCAGATGGCAAATTGTATTTGGTGCCAGGTCTTTCCATTTAGGTTTTACCCCAACAATGTTTTCATTAGTTTCGCTCACTCTCGAAATCAAGCATTTTACAGCAGGTTGGAGCAGCCTGTATCTCAGCACAGGAATAAGGTAGGGAAGAATTCAAATACTCATTTTGACTGCCTCCAGAAGTTAGATCAGATGGCAAATTGGATTTGGTGCTAGGTCTTTCCCTTTAGGTTTTACCCCAACAATGTTTTCATTAGTTTTGCTCACTCTCGAAATCAAGCATTTTACAGCAGGTTGGAGCAGCCTGTATCTCAGCACAGGAATAAGGTAGGGAAGAATTCAAATACTCATTTTGACTGCCTCCAGAAGTTAGATCAGATGGCCAATGCAATTTGGTGCTAGGTCTTTCCCTTTAGGTTTTACCCCAACAATGTTTTCATTAGTTTCGCTCACTCTCGAAATCAAGCATTTTACAGCAGGTTGGAGCAGCCTGTATCTCAGCACAGGAATAAGGTAGGGAAGAATTCTAAGGATCATTTTGACTGCCTCCAGAAGTTAGATCAGATGGCAAATTGGATTTGGTGCCAGGTCTTTCCCTTTAGGTTTTACCCCAACAATGTTTTCTTTAGTTTCGCTCACTCTCGAAATCAAGCATTTTACAGCAGGTTGGAGCAGCCTGTATCTCAGCACAGGAATAAGGTAGGGAAGAATTCAAATACTCATTTTGACTGCCTCCAGAAGTTAGATCAGATGGCCAATGCAATTTGGTGCTAGGCCTTTCCCTTTAGGTTTTACCCCAACAATGTTTTCATTAGTTTCGATCACTCTCGAAATCAAGCATTTTACAGCAGGTTGGAGCAGCCTGTATCTCAGCACAGGAATAAGGTAGGGAAGAATTCAAATACTCATTTTGACTGCCTCCAGAAGTTAGATCAGATGGCCAATGCAATTTGGTGCTAGGCCTTTCCCTTTAGGTTTTACCCCAACAATGTTTTCATTAGTTTCGCTCACTCTCGAAATCAAGCATTTTACAGCAGGTTGGAGCAGCCTGTATCTCAGCACAGGAATAAGGTAGGGAAGAATTCAAATACTCATTTTGACTGCCTCCAGAAGTTAGATCAGATGGCAAATTGGATTTGGTGCTAGGTCTTTCCCTTTAGGTTTTACCCCAACAATGTTTTCATTAGTTTCGCTCACTCTCGAAATCAAGCATTTGACAGCAGGTTGGAGCAGCCTGTATCTCAGCACAGGAATAAGGTAGGGAAGAATTCAAATACTCATTTTGACTGCCTCCAGAAGTTAGATCAGATGGCAAATTGGATTTGGTGCTAGGTCTTTCCCTTTAGGTTTTACCCCAACAATGTTTTCATTAGTTTCGCTCACTCTCGAAATCAAGCATTTTACAGCAGGTTGGAGCAGCCTGTATCTCAGCACAGGAATAAGGTAGGGAAGAATTCAAATACTCATTTTGACTGCCTCCAGAAGTTAGATAAGATGGCAAATTCTATTTGGTGCCAGGTCTTTCCATTTAGGTTTTTCCCCAACAATGTTTTCATTAGTTTCGCTCACTCTCGAAATCAAGCATTTTACAGCAGGTTGGAGCAGCCTGTATCTCAGCACAGGAATAAGGTAGGGAAGAATTCTAAGGATCATTTTGACTGCCTCCAGAAGTTAGATCAGATGGCAAATTGGATTTGGTGCTAGGTCTTTCCCTTTAGGTTTTACCCCAACAATGTTTTCATTAGTTTCGCTCACTCTCGAAATCAAGCATTTTACAGCAGGTTGGAGCAGCCTGTATCTCAGCACAGGAATAAGGTAGGGAAGAATTCTAAGGATCATTTTGACTGCCTCCAGAAGTTAGATCAGATGGCCAATGCAATTTGGTGCTAGGTCTTTCCCTTTAGGTTTTACCCCAACAATGTTTTCTTTAGTTTCGCTCACTCTCGAAATCAAGCATTTTACAGCAGGTTGGAGCAGCCTGTATCTCAGCACAGGAATAAGGTAGGGAAGAATTCAAATACTCATTTTGACTGCCTCCAGAAGTTAGATCAGATGGCCAATGCAATTTGGTGCTAGGCCTTTCCCTTTAGGTTTTACCCCAACAATGTTTTCATTAGTTTCGCTCACTCTCGAAATCAAGCATTTTACAGCAGGTTGGAGCAGCCTGTATCTCAGCACAGGAATAAGGTAGGGAAGAATTCAAATACTCATTTTGACTGCCTCCAGAAGTTAGATCAGATGGCAAATTGGATTTGGTGCTAGGTCTTTCCCTTTAGGTTTTACCCCAACAATGTTTTCATTAGTTTCGCTCACTCTCGAAATCAAGCATTTTACAGCAGGTTGGAGCAGCCTGTATCTCAGCACAGGAATAAGGTAGGGAAGAATTCAAATACTCATTTTGACTGCCTCCAGAAGTTAGATCAGATGGCAAATTGTATTTGGTGCCAGGTCTTTCCATTTAGGTTTTACCCCAACAATGTTTTCATTAGTTTCGCTCACTCTCGAAATCAAGCATTTTACAGCAGGTTGGAGCAGCCTGTATCTCAGCACAGGAATAAGGTAGGGAAGAATTCAAACACTCATTTTGACTGCCTCCAGAAGTTAGATCAGATGGCAAATTGTATTTGGTGCTAGGTCTTTCCCTTTAGGTTTTACCCCAACAATGTTTTCATTAGTTTCGCTCACTCTCGAAATCAAGCATTTTACAGCAGGTTGGAGCAGCCTGTATCTCAGCACAGGAATAAGGTAGGGAAGAATTCAAATACTCATTTTGACTGCCTCCAGAAGTTAGATCAGATGGCAAATTGGATTTGGTGCTAGGTCTTTCCCTTTAGGTTTTACCCCAACAATGTTTTCATTAGTTTCGCTCACTCTCAAAATCAAGCATTTTACAGCAGGTTGGCGCAGCCTGTATCTCAGCACAGGAATAAGGTAGGGAAGAATTCTAAGGATCATTTTGACTGCCTCCAGAAGTTAGATCAGATGGCCAATGCAATTTGGTGCTAGGCCTTTCCCTTTAGGTTTTACCCCAACAATGTTTTCATTAGTTTCGATCACTCTCGAAATCAAGCATTTTACAGCAGGTTGGAGCAGCCTGTATCTCAGCACAGGAATAAGGTAGGGAAGAATTCAAATACTCATTTTGACTGCCTCCAGAAGTTAGATCAGATGGCCAATGCAATTTGGTGCTAGGCCTTTCCCTTTAGGTTTTACCCCAACAATGTTTTCATTAGTTTCGCTCACTCTCGAAATCAAGCATTTTACAGCAGGTTGGAGCAGCCTGTATCTCAGCACAGGAATAAGGTAGGGAAGAATTCAAATACTCATTTTGACTGCCTCCAGAAGTTAGATCAGATGGCAAATTGGATTTGGTGCTAGGTCTTTCCCTTTAGGTTTTACCCCAACAATGTTTTCATTAGTTTCGCTCACTCTCGAAATCAAGCATTTTACAGCAGGTTGGAGCAGCCTGTATCTCAGCACAGGAATAAGGTAGGGAAGAATTCAAATACTCATTTTGACTGCCTCCAGAAGTTAGATCAGATGGCAAATTGGATTTGGTGCTAGGTCTTTCCCTTTAGGTTTTACCCCAACAATGTTTTCATTAGTTTCGCTCACTCTCGAAATCAAGCATTTTACAGCAGGTTGGAGCAGCCTGTATCTCAGCACAGGAATAAGGTAGGGAAGAATTCAAATACTCATTTTGACTGTCTCCAGAAGTTAGATCAGATGGCCAATGCAATTTGGTGCTAGGCCTTTCCCTTTAGGTTTTACCCCAACAATGTTTTCATTAGTTTCGCTCACTCTCGAAATCAAGCATTTTACAGCAGGTTGGAGCAGCCTGTATCTCAGCACAGGAATAAGGTAGGGAAGAATTCTAAGGATCATTTTGACTGCCTCCAGAAGTTAGATCAGATGGCAAATTGGATTTGGTGCCAGGTCTTTCCCTTTAGGTTTTACCCCAACAATGTTTTCATTAGTTTCGCTCACTCTCGAAATCAAGCATTTTACAGCAGGTTGGAGCAGCCTGTATCTCAGCACAGGAATAAGGTAGGGAAGAATTCTAAGGATCATTTTGACTGCCTCCAGAAGTTAGATCAGATGGCAAATTGGATTTGGTGCCAGGTCTTTCCCTTTAGGTTTTACCCCAACAATGTTTTCATTAGTTTCGCTCACTCTCGAAATCAAGCATTTTACAGCAGGTTGGAGCAGCCTGTATCTCAGCACAGGAATAAGGTAGGGAAGAATTCAAATACTCATTTTGACTGCCTCCAGAAGTTAGATCAGATGGCCAATGCAATTTGGTGCTAGGCCTTTCCCTTTAGGTTTTACCCCAACAATGTTTTCATTAGTTTCGCTCACTCTCGAAATCAAGCATTTTACAGCAGGTTGGAGCAGCCTGTATCTCAGCACAGGAATAAGGTAGGGAAGAATTCAAATACTCATTTTGACTGCCTCCAGAAGTTAGATCAGATGGCCAATGCAATTTGGTGCTAGGCCTTTCCCTTTAGGTTTTACCCCAACAATGTTTTCATTAGTTTCGCTCACTCTCGAAATCAAGCATTTTACAGCAGGTTGGAGCAGCCTGTATCTCAGCACAGGAATAAGGTAGGGAAGAATTCAAATATTCATTTTGACTGCCTCCAGAAGTTAGATCAGATGGCAAATTGTATTTGGTGCCAGGTCTTTCCATTTAGGTTTTACCCCAAAAATGTTTTCATTAGTTTCGCTCACTCTCGAAATCAAGCATTTTACAGCAGGTTGGAGCAGCCTGTATCTCAGCACAGGAATAAGGTAGGGAAGAATTCAAATACTCATTTTGACTGCCTCCAGAAGTTAGATCAGATGGCAAATTGGATTTGGTGCTAGGTCTTTCCCTTTAGGTTTTACCCCAACAATGTTTTCATTAGTTTCGCTCACTCTCGAAATCAAGCATTTTACAGCAGGTTGGAGCAGCCTGTATCTCAGCACAGGAATAAGGTAGGGAAGAATTCAAATACTCATTTTGACTGTCTCCAGAAGTTAGATCAGATGGCCAATGCAATTTGGTGCTAGGCCTTTCCCTTTAGGTTTTACCCCAACAATGTTTTCATTAGTTTCGCTCACTCTCGAAATCAAGCATTTTACAGCAGGTTGGAGCAGCCTGTATCTCAGCACAGGAATAAGGTAGGGAAGAATTCTAAGGATCATTTTGACTGCCTCCAGAAGTTAGATCAGATGGCAAATTGGATTTGGTGCCAGGTCTTTCCCTTTAGGTTTTACCCCAACAATGTTTTCATTAGTTTCGCTCACTCTCGAAATCAAGCATTTTACAGCAGGTTGGAGCAGCCTGTATCTCAGCACAGGAATAAGGTAGGGAAGAATTCTAAGGATCATTTTGACTGCCTCCAGAAGTTAGATCAGATGGCAAATTGTATTTGGTGCCAGGTCTTTCCCTTTAGGTTTTACCCCAACAATGTTTTCATTAGTTTCGCTCACTCTCGAAATCAAGCATTTTACAGCAGGTTGGAGCAGCCTGTATCTCAGCACAGGAATAAGGTAGGGAAGAATTCAAATACTCATTTTGACTGCCTCCATAAGTTAGATCAGATGGCCAATGCAATTTGGTGCTAGGCCTTTCCCTTTAGGTTTTACCCCAACAATGTTTTCATTAGTTTCGCTCACTCTCGAAATCAAGCATTTTACAGCAGGTTGGAGCAGCCTGTATCTCAGCACAGGAATAAGGTAGGGAAGAATTCTAAGGATCATTTTGACTGCCTCCAGAAGTTAGATCAGATGGCAAATTGTATTTGGTGCTAGGCCTTTCCCTTTAGGTTTTACCCCAACAATGTTTTCATTAGTTTCGCTCACTCTCGAAATCAAGCATTTTACAGCAGGTTGGAGCAGCCTGTATCTCAGCACAGGAATAAGGTAGGGAAGAATTCTAAGGATCATTTTGACTGCCTCCAGAAGTTAGATCAGATGGCAAATTGTATTTGGTGCCAGGTCTTTCCATTTAGGTTTTACCCCAAAAATGTTTTCATTAGTTTCGCTCACTCTCGAAATCAAGCATTTTACAGCAGGTTGGAGCAGCCTGTATCTCAGCACAGGAATAAGGTAGGGAAGAATTCAAATACTCATTTTGACTGCCTCCAGAAGTTAGATCAGATGGCAAATTGGATTTGGTGCTAGGTCTTTCCCTTTAGGTTTTACCCCAACAATGTTTTCATTAGTTTCGCTCACTCTCGAAATCAAGCATTTTACAGCAGGTTGGAGCAGCCTGTATCTCAGCACAGGAATAAGGTAGGGAAGAATTCAAATACTCATTTTGACTGCCTCCAGAAGTTAGATCAGATGGCAAATTGGATTTGGTGCTAGGTCTTTCCCTTTAGGTTTTACCCCAACAATGTTTTCATTAGTTTCGCTCACTCTCGAAATCAAGCATTTTACAGCAGGTTGGAGCAGCCTGTATCTCAGCACAGGAATAAGGTAGGGAAGAATTCTAAGGATCATTTTGACTGCCTCCAGAAGTTAGATCAGATGGCAAATTGTATTTGGTGCTAGGTCTTTCCCTTTAGGTTTTACCCCAACAATGTTTTCATTAGTTTCGCTCACTCTCGAAATCAAGCATTTTACAGCAGGTTGGAGCAGCCTGTATCTCAGCACAGGAATAAGGTAGGGAAGAATTCAAATACTCATTTTGACTGCCTCCAGAAGTTAGATCAGATGGCCAATGCAATTTGGTGCTAGGCCTTTCCCTTTAGGTTTTACCCCAACAATGTTTTCATTAGTTTCGCTCACTCTCGAAATCAAGCATTTTACAGCAGGTTGGAGCAGCCTGTATCTCAGCACAGGAATAAGGTAGGGAAGAATTCTAAGGATCATTTTGACTGCCTCCAGAAGTTAGATCAGATGGCAAATTGTATTTGGTGCTAGGCCTTTCCCTTTAGGTTTTACCCCAACAATGTTTTCATTAGTTTCGCTCACTCTCGAAATCAAGCATTTTACAGAAGGTTGGAGCAGCCTGTATCTCAGCACAGGAATAAGGTAGGGAAGAATTCAAATACTCATTTTGACTGCCTCCAGAAGTTAGATCAGATGGCAAATTGGATTTGGTGCTAGGTCTTTCCCTTTAGGTTTTACCCCAACAATGTTTTCATTAGTTTCGCTCACTCTCGAAATCAAGCATTTTACAGCAGGTTGGAGCAGCCTGTATCTCAGCACAGGAATAAGGTAAGGAAGAATTCAAATACTCATTTTGACTGCCTCCAGAAGTTAGATCAGATGGCAAATTGGATTTGGTGCTAGGTCTTTCCCTTTAGGTTTTACCCCAACAATGTTTTCATTAGTTTCGCTCACTCTCGAAATCAAGCATTTTACAGCAGGTTGGAGCAGCCTGTATCTCAGCACAGGAATAAGGTAGGGAAGAATTCTAAGGATCATTTTGACTGCCTCCAGAAGTTAGATCAGATGGCAAATTGTATTTGGTGCTAGGTCTTTCCCTTTAGGTTTTACCCCAACAATGTTTTCATTAGTTTCGCTCACTCTCGAAATCAAGCATTTTACAGCAGGTTGGAGCAGCCTGTATCTCAGCACAGGAATAAGGTAGGGAAGAATTCAAATACTCATTTTGACTGCCTCCAGAAGTTAGATCAGATGGCCAATGCAATTTGGTGCTAGGCCTTTCCCTTTAGGTTTTACCCCAACAATGTTTTCATTAGTTTCGCTCACTCTCGAAATCAAGCATTTTACAGCAGGTTGGAGCAGCCTGTATCTCAGCACAGGAATAAGGTAGGGAAGAATTCTAAGGATCATTTTGACTGCCTCCAGAAGTTAGATCAGATGGCAAATTGTATTTGGTGCCAGGTCTTTCCCTTTAGGTATTACCCCAACAATGTTTTCATTAGTTTCGATCACTCTCGAAATCAAGCATTTTACAGCAGGTTGGAGCAGCCTGTATCTCAGCACAGGAATAAGGTAGGGAAGAATTCAAATACTCATTTTGACTGCCTCCAGAAGTTAGATCAGATGGCAAATTGGATTTGGTGCTAGGTCTTTCCCTTTAGGTTTTACCCCAACAATGTTTTCATTAGTTTCGCTCACTCTCGAAATCAAGCATTTTACAGCAGGTTGGAGCAGCCTGTATCTCAGCACAGGAATAAGGTAGGGAAGAATTCATATACTCATTTTGACTGCCTCCAGAAGTTAGATCAGATGGCAAATTGGATTTGGTGCTAGGTCTTTCCCTTTAGGTTTTACCCCAACAATGTTTTCATTAGTTTCGCTCACTCTCGAAATCAAGCATTTTACAGCAGGTTGGAGCAGCCTGTATCTCAGCACAGGAATAAGGTAGGGAAGAATTCAAATACTCATTTTGACTGCCTCCAGAAGTTAGATCAGATGGCAAATTGGATTTGGTGCTAGGTCTTTCCCTTTAGGTTTTACCCCAACAATGTTTTCATTAGTTTCGCTCACTCTCGAAATCAAGCATTTTACAGCAGGTTGGAGCAGCCTGTATCTCAGCACAGGAATAAGGTAGGGAAGAATTCTAAGGATCATTTTGACTGCCTCCAGAAGTTAGATCAGATGGCAAATTGGATTTGGTGCCAGGTCTTTCCCTTTAGGTTTTACCCCAACAATGTTTTCATTAGTTTCGCTCACTCTCGAAATCAAGCATTTTACAGCAGGTTGGAGCAGCCTGTATCTCAGCACAGGAATAAGGTAGGGAAGAATTCTAAGGATCATTTTGACTGCCTCCAGAAGTTAGATCAGATGGCAAATTGGATTTGGTGCCAGGTCTTTCCCTTTAGGTTTTACCCCAACAATGTTTTCATTAGTTTCGCTCACTCTCGAAATCAAGCATTTTACAGCAGGTTGGAGCAGCCTGTATCTCAGCACAGGAATAAGGTAGGGAAGAATTCAAATACTCATTTTGACTGCCTCCAGAAGTTATATCAGATGGCAAATTGGATTTGGTGCTAGGTCTTTCCCTTTAGGTTTTACCCCAACAATGTTTTCATTAGTTTCGCTCACTCTCGAAATCAAGCATTTTACAGCAGGTTGGAGCAGCCTGTATCTCAGCACAGGAATAAGGTAGGGAAGAATTCAAATACTCATTTTGACTGCCTCCAGAAGTTAGATCAGATGGCAAATTGGATTTGGTGCTAGGTCTTTCCCTTTAGGTTTTACCCCAACAATGTTTTCATTAGTTTCGCTCACTCTCGAAATCAAGCATTTTACAGCAGGTTGGAGCAGCCTGTATCTCAGCACAGGAATAAGGTAGGGAAGAATTCTAAGGATCATTTTGACTGCCTCCAGAAGTTAGATCAGATGGCAAATTGTATTTGGTGCTAGGTCTTTCCCTTTAGGTTTTACCCCAACAATGTTTTCATTAGTTTCGCTCACTCTCGAAATCAAGCATTTTACAGCAGGTTGGAGAAGCCTGTATCTCAGCACAGGAATAAGGTAGGGAAGAATTCAAATACTCATTTTGACTGCCTCCAGAAGTTAGATCAGATGGCCAATGCAATTTGGTGCTAGGCCTTTCCCTTTAGGTTTTACCCCAACAATGTTTTCATTAGTTTCGCTCACTCTCGAAATCAAGCATTTTACAGCAGGTTGGAGCAGCCTGTATCTCAGCACAGGAATAAGGTAGGGAAGAATTCTAAGGATCATTTTGACTGCCTCCAGAAGTTAGATCAGATGGCAAATTGTATTTGGTGCCAGGTCTTTCCCTTTAGGTATTACCCCAACAATGTTTTCATTAGTTTCGCTCACTCTCGAAATCAAGCATTTGACAGCAGGTTGGAGCAGCCTGTATCTCAGCACAGGAATAAGGTAGGGAAGAATTCAAATACTCATTTTGACTGCCTCCAGAAGTTAGATCAGATGGCCAATGCAATTTGGTGCTAGGCCTTTCCCTTTAGGTTTTACCCCAACAATGTTTTCATTAGTTTCGCTCACTCTCGAAATCAAGCATTTTACAGCAGGTTGGAGCAGCCTGTATCTCAGCACAGGAATAAGGTAGGGAAGAATTCAAATACTCATTTGACTGCCTCCAGAAGTTAGATCAGATGGCAAATTGGATTTGGTGCTAGGTCTTTCCCTTTAGGTTTTACCCCAACAATGTTTTCATTAGTTTCGCTCACTCTCGAAATCAAGCATTTTACAGCAGGTTGGAGCAGCCTGTATCTCAGCACAGGAATAAGGTAGGGAAGAATTCTAAGGATCATTTTTGACTGCCTCCAGAAGTTAGATCAGATGGCAAATTGTATTTGGTGCTAGGTCTTTCCCTTTAGGTTTTACCCCAACAATGTTTTCATTAGTTTCGCTCACTCTCGAAATCAAGCATTTTACAGCAGGTTGGAGCAGCCTGTATCTCAGCACAGGAATAAGGTAGGGAAGAATTCTAAGGATCATTTTGACTGCCTCCAGAAGTTAGATCAGATGGCAAATTGGATTTGGTGCCAGGTCTTTCCCTTTAGGTTTTACCCCAACAATGTTTTCATTAGTTTCGCTCACTCTCGAAATCAAGCATTTTACAGCAGGTTGGAGCAGCCTGTATCTCAGCACAGGAATAAGGTAGGGAAGAATTCTAAGGATCATTTTGACTGCCTCCAGAAGTTAGATCAGATGGCAAATTGGATTTGGTGCCAGGTCTTTCCCTTTAGGTTTTACCCCAACAATGTTTTCATTAGTTTCGCTCACTCTCGAAATCAAGCATTTTACAGCAGGTTGGAGCAGCCTGTATCTCAGCACAGGAATAAGGTAGGGAAGAATTCAAATACTCATTTTGACTGCCTCCAGAAGTTAGATCAGATGGCCAATGCAATTTGGTGCTAGGCCTTTCCCTTTAGGTTTTACCCCAACAATGTTTTCATTAGTTTCGCTCACTCTCGAAATCAAGCATTTTACAGCAGGTTGGAGCAGCCTGTATCTCAGCACAGGAATAAGGTAGGGAAGAATTCTAAGGATCATTTTGACTGCCTCCAGAAGTTAGATCAGATGGCAAATTGTATTTGGTGCCAGGTCTTTCCATTTAGGTTTTACCCCCAAAAATGTTTTCATTAGTTTCGCTCACTCTCGAAATCAAGCATTTTACAGCAGGTTGGAGCAGCCTGTATCTCAGCACAGGAATAAGGTAGGGAAGAATTCAAATACTCATTTTGACTGCCTCCAGAAGTTAGATCAGATGGCAAATTGGATTTGGTGCTAGGTCTTTCCCTTTAGGTTTTACCCCAACAATGTTTTCATTAGTTTCGCTCACTCTCGAAATCAAGCATTTTACAGCAGGTTGGAGCAGCCTGTATCTCAGCACAGGAATAAGGTAGGGAAGAATTCAAATACTCATTTTGACTGCCTCCAGAAGTTAGATCAGATGGCAAATTGGATTTGGTGCTAGGTCTTTCCCTTTAGGTTTTACCCCAACAATGTTTTCATTAGTTTCGCTCACTCTCGAAATCAAGCATTTTACAGCAGGTTGGAGCAGCCTGTATCTCAGCACAGGAATAAGGTAGGGAAGAATTCTAAGGATCATTTTGACTGCCTCCAGAAGTTAGATCAGATGGCAAATTGTATTTGGTGCTAGGTCTTTCCCTTTAGGTTTTACCCCAACAATGTTTTCATTAGTTTCGCTCACTCTCGAAATCAAGCATTTTACAGCAGGTTGGAGCAGCCTGTATCTCAGCACAGGAATAAGGTAGGGAAGAATTCAAATACTCATTTTGACTGCCTCCAGAAGTTAGATCAGATGGCAAATTGGATTTGGTGCTAGGCCTTTCCCTTTAGGTTTTACCCCAACAATGTTTTCATTAGTTTCGCTCACTCTCGAAATCAAGCATTTTACAGCAGGTTGGAGCAGCCTGTATCTCAGCACAGGAATAAGGTAGGGAAGAATTCAAATACTCATTTTGACTGCCTCCAGAAGTTAGATCAGATGGCAAATTGGATTTGGTGCTAGGTCTTTCCCTTTAGGTTTTACCCCAACAATGTTTTCATTAGTTTCGCTCACTCTCGAAATCAAGCATTTTACAGCAGGTTGGAGCAGCCTGTATCTCAGCACAGGAATAAGGTAGGGAAGAATTCTAAGGATCATTTTGACTGCCTCCAGAAGTTAGATCAGATGGCAAATTGTATTTGGTGCTAGGTCTTTCCCTTTAGGTTTTTACCCCAACAATGTTTTCATTAGTTTCGCTCACTCTCGAAATCAAGCATTTTACAGCAGGTTGGAGCAGCCTGTATCTCAGCACAGGAATAAGGTAGGGAAGAATTCAAATACTCATTTTGACTGCCTCCAGAAGTTAGATCAGATGGCCAATGCAATTTGGTGCTAGGCCTTTCCCTTTAGGTTTTACCCCAACAATGTTTTCATTAGTTTCGCTCACTCTCGAAATCAAGCATTTTACAGCAGGTTGGAGCAGCCTGTATCTCAGCACAGGAATAAGGTAGGGAAGAATTCAAATACTCATTTTGACTGCCTCCAGAAGTTAGATCAGATGGCAAATTGGATTTGGTGCTAGGTCTTTCCCTTTAGGTTTTACCCCAACAATGTTTTCATTAGTTTCGCTCACTCTCGAAATCAAGCATTTTACAGCAGGTTGGAGCAGCCTGTATCTCAGCACAGGAATAAGGTAGGGAAGAATTCTAAGGATCATTTTGACTGCCTCCAGAAGTTAGATCAGATGGCAAATTGTATTTGGTGCTAGGTCTTTCCCTTTAGGTTTTACCCCAACAATGTTTTCATTAGTTTCGCTCACTCTCGAAATCAAGCATTTTACAGCAGGTTGGAGCAGCCTGTATCTCAGCACAGGAATAAGGTAGGGAAGAATTCTAAGGATCATTTTGACTGCCTCCAGAAGTTAGATCAGATGGCAAATTGGATTTGGTGCTAGGTCTTTCCCTTTAGGTTTTACCCCAACAATGTTTTCATTAGTTTCGCTCACTCTCGAAATCAAGCATTTTACAGCAGGTTGGAGCAGCCTGTATC
The DNA here is from genome assembly GCF_026170545.1 of Melanerpes formicivorus. Taxonomy (NCBI): domain Eukaryota; kingdom Metazoa; phylum Chordata; class Aves; order Piciformes; family Picidae; genus Melanerpes; species Melanerpes formicivorus. The sequence goes on along the minus strand of NW_027142737.1, from coordinate 159,823 downwards.
TCAGCACAGGAATAAGGTAGGGAAGAATTCTAAGGATCATTTTGACTGCCTCCAGAAGTTAGATCAGATGGCAAATTGTATTTGGTGCTAGGTCTTTCCCTTTAGGTTTTACCCCAACAATGTTTTCATTAGTTTCGCTCACTCTCGAAATCAAGCATTTTACAGCAGGTTGGAGCAGCCTGTATCTCAGCACAGGAATAAGGTAGGGAAGAATTCAAATACTCATTTTGACTGCCTCCAGAAGTTAGATCAGATGGCCAATGCAATTTGGTGCTAGGCCTTTCCCTTTAGGTTTTACCCCAACAATGTTTTCATTAGTTTCGCTCACTCTCGAAATCAAGCATTTTACAGCAGGTTGGAGCAGCCTGTATCTCAGCACAGGAATAAGGTAGGGAAGAATTCTAAGGATCATTTTGACTGCCTCCAGAAGTTAGATCAGATGGCAAATTGTATTTGGTGCCAGGTCTTTCCATTTAGGTTTTACCCCAAAAATGTTTTCATTAGTTTCGCTCACTCTCGAAATCAAGCATTTTACAGCAGGTTGGAGCAGCCTGTATCTCAGCACAGGAATAAGGTAGGGAAGAATTCAAATACTCATTTTGACTGCCTCCAGAAGTTAGATCAGATGGCAAATTGGATTTGGTGCTAGGTCTTTCCCTTTAGGTTTTACCCCAACAATGTTTTCATTAGTTTCGCTCACTCTCGAAATCAAGCATTTTACAGCAGGTTGGAGCAGCCTGTATCTCAGCACAGGAATAAGGTAGGGAAGAATTCTAAGGATCATTTTGACTGCCTCCAGAAGTTAGATCAGATGGCAAATTGTATTTGGTGCTAGGTCTTTCCCTTTAGGTTTTACCCCAACAATGTTTTCATTAGTTTCGCTCACTCTCGAAATCAAGCATTTTACAGCAGGTTGGAGCAGCCTGTATCTCAGCACAGGAATAAGGTAGGGAAGAATTCAAATACTCATTTTGACTGCCTCCAGAAGTTAGATCAGATGGCCAATGCAATTTGGTGCTAGGCCTTTCCCTTTAGGTTTTACCCCAACAATGTTTTCATTAGTTTCGCTCACTCTCGAAATCAAGCATTTTACAGCAGGTTGGAGCAGCCTGTATCTCAGCACAGGAATAAGGTAGGGAAGAATTCTAAGGATCATTTTGACTGCCTCCAGAAGTTAGATCAGATGGCAAATTGGATTTGGTGCCAGGTCTTTCCCTTTAGGTATTACCCCAACAATGTTTTCATTAGTTTCGATCACTCTCGAAATCAAGCATTTGACAGCAGGTTGGAGCAGCCTGTATCTCAGCACAGGAATAAGGTAGGGAAGAATTCAAATACTCATTTTGACTGCCTCCAGAAGTTAGATCAGATGGCCAATGCAATTTGGTGCTAGGCCTTTCCCTTTAGGTTTTACCCCAACAATGTTTTCATTAGTTTCGCTCACTCTCGAAATCAAGCATTTTACAGCAGGTTGGAGCAGCCTGTATCTCAGCACAGGAATAAGGTAGGGAAGAATTCTAAGGATCATTTTGACTGCCTCCAGAAGTTAGATCAGATGGCAAATTGTATTTGGTGCTAGGCCTTTCCCTTTAGGTTTTACCCCAACAATGTTTTCATTAGTTTCGCTCACTCTCGAAATCAAGCATTTTACAGCAGGTTGGAGCAGCCTGTATCTCAGCACAGGAATAAGGTAGGGAAGAATTCAAATACTCATTTTGACTGCCTCCAGAAGTTAGATCAGATGGCAAATTGGATTTGGTGCTAGGTCTTTCCCTTTAGGTTTTACCCCAACAATGTTTTCATTAGTTTCGCTCACTCTCGAAATCAAGCATTTTACAGCAGGTTGGAGCAGCCTGTATCTCAGCACAGGAATAAGGTAGGGAAGAATTCAAATACTCATTTTGACTGCCTCCAGAAGTTAGATCAGATGGCAAATTGTATTTGGTGCTAGGTCTTTCCCTTTAGGTTTTACCCCAACAATGTTTTCATTAGTTTCGCTCACTCTCGAAATCAAGCATTTTACAGCAGGTTGGAGCAGCCTGTATCTCAGCACAGGAATAAGGTAGGGAAGAATTCTAAGGATCATTTTGACTGCCTCCAGAAGTTAGATCAGATGGCAAATTGTATTTGGTGCTAGGTCTTTCCCTTTAGGTTTTACCCCAACAATGTTTTCATTAGTTTCGCTCACTCTCGAAATCAAGTATTTTACAGCAGGTTGGAGCAGCCTGTATCTCAGCACAGGAATAAGGTAGGGAAGAATTCTAAGGATCATTTTGACTGCCTCCAGAAGTTAGATCAGATGGCAAATTGTATTTGGTGCCAGGTCTTTCCCTTTCGGTTTTACCCCAACAATGTTTTCATTAGTTTCGCTCACTCTCGAAATCAAGCATTTTACAGCAGGTTGGAGCAGCCTGTATCTCAGCACAGGAATAAGGTAGGGAAGAATTCTAAGGATCATTTTGACTGCCTCCAGAAGTTAGATCAGATGGCAAATTGGATTTGGTACCAGGTCTTTCCCTTTAGGTTTTACCCCAACAATGTTTTCATTAGTTTCGCTCACTCTCGAAATCAAGCATTTTACAGCAGGTTGGAGCAGCCTGTATCTCAGCACAGGAATAAGGTAGGGAAGAATTCAAATACTCATTTTGACTGCCTCCAGAAGTTAGATCAGATGGCCAATGCAATTTGGTGCTAGGCCTTTCCCTTTAGGTTTTACCCCAACAATGTTTTCATTAGTTTCGCTCACTCTCGAAATCAAGCATTTTACAGCAGGTTGGAGCAGCCTGTATCTCAGCACAGGAATAAGGTAGGGAAGAATTCTAAGGATCATTTTGACTGCCTCCAGAAGTTAGATCAGATGGCAAATTGTATTTGGTGCTAGGTCTTTCCCTTTAGGTTTTACCCCAACAATGTTTTCATTAGTTTCGCTCACTCTCGAAATCAAGCATTTTACAGCAAGTTGGAGCAGCCAGTATCTCAGCACAGGAATAAGGTAGGGAAGAATTCTAAGGATCATTTTGACTGCCTCCAGAAGTTAGATCAGATGGCAAATTGTATTTGGTGCCAGGACTTTCCATTTAGGTTTTACCCCAACAATGTTTTCATTAGTTTCGCTCACTCTCGAAATCAAGCATTTTACAGCAGGTTGGAGCAGCCTGTATCTCAGCACAGGAATAAGGTAGGGAAGAATTCAAATAATCATTTTGACTGCCTCCAGAAGTTAGATCAGATGGCCAATGCAATTTGGTATAAGTCCTTTCCCTTTAGGTTTTACCCCAACAATGTTTTCATTAGTTTCGCTCACTCTCGAAATCAAGCATTTTACAGCAGGTTGGAGCAGCCTGTATCTCAGCACAGGAATAAGGTAGGGAAGAATTCAAATACTCATTTTGACTGCCTCCAGAAGTTAGATCAGATGGCCAATGCAATTTGGTATAAGGCCTTTCCCTTTAGGTTTTACCCCAACAATGTTTTCATTAGTTTCGCTCACTCTCGAAATCAAGCATTTTACAGCAGGTTGGAGCAGCCTGTATCTCAGCACAGGAATAAGGTAGGGAAGAATTCAAATACTCATTTTGACTGCCTCCAGAAGTTAGATCAGATGGCCAATGCAATTTGGTGCTAGGCCTTTCCCTTTAGGTTTTACCCCAACAATGTTTTCATTAGTTTCGCTCACTCTCGAAATCAAGCATTTTACAGCAGGTTGGAGCAGCCTGTATCTCAGCACAGGAATAAGGTAGGGAAGAATTCTAAGGATCATTTTGACTGCCTCCAGAAGTTAGATCAGATGGCAAATTGTATTTGGTGCTAGGCCTTTCCCTTTAGGTTTTACCCCAACAATGTTTTCATTAGTTTCGCTCACTCTCGAAATCAAGCATTTTACAGCAGGTTGGAGCAGCCTGTATCTCAGCACAGGAATAAGGTAGGGAAGAATTCTAAGGATCATTTTGACTGCCTCCAGAAGTTAGATCAGATGGCAAATTGTATTTGGTGCCAGGTCTTTCCATTTAGGTTTTACCCCAAAAATGTTTTCATTAGTTTCGCTCACTCTCGAAATCAAGCATTTTACAGCAGGTTGGAGCAGCCTGTATCTCAGCACAGGAATAAGGTAGGGAAGAATTCAAATACTCATTTTGACTGCCTCCAGAAGTTAGATCAGATGGCAAATTGGATTTGGTGCTAGGTCTTTCCCTTTAGGTTTTACCCCAACAATGTTTTCATTAGTTTCGCTCGCTCTCGAAATCAAGTATTTTACAGCAGGTTGGAGCAGCCTGTATCTCAGCACAGGAATAAGGTAGGGAAGAATTCAAATACTCATTTTGACTGCCTCCAGAAGTTAGATCAGATGGCAAATTGGATTTGGTGCTAGGTCTTTCCCTTTAGGTTTTACCCCAACAATGTTTTCATTAGTTTCGCTCACTCTCGAAATCAAGCATTTTACAGCAGGTTGGAGCAGCCTGTATCTCAGCACAGGAATAAGGTAGGGAAGAATTCTAAGGATCATTTTGACTGCCTCCAGAAGTTAGATCAGATGGCAAATTGTATTTGGTGCTAGGTCTTTCCCTTTAGGTTTTACCCCAACAATGTTTTCATTAGTTTCGCTCACTCTCGAAATCAAGCATTTTACAGCAGGTTGGAGCAGCCTGTATCTCAGCACAGGAATAAGGTAGGGAAGAATTCTAAGGATCATTTTGACTGCCTCCAGAAGTTAGATCAGATGGCAAATTGTATTTGGTGCCAGGTCTTTCCCTTTCGGTTTTACCCCAACAATGTTTTCATTAGTTTCGCTCACTCTCGAAATCAAGCATTTTACAGCAGGTTGGAGCAGCCTGTATCTCAGCACAGGAATAAGGTAGGGAAGAATTCTAAGGATCATTTTGACTGCCTCCAGAAGTTAGATCAGATGGCAAATTGGATTTGGTGCCAGGTCTTTCCCTTTAGGTTTTACCCCAACAATGTTTTCATTAGTTTCGCTCACTCTCGAAATCAAGCATTTTACAGCAGGTTGGAGCAGCCTGTATCTCAGCACAGGAATAAGGTAGGGAAGAATTCAAATACTCATTTTGACTGCCTCCAGAAGTTAGATCCGATGGCCAATGCAATTTGGTATAAGGCCTTTCCCTTTAGGTTTTACCCCAACAATGTTTTCATTAGTTTCGCTCACTCTCGAAATCAAGCATTTTACAGCAGGTTGGAGCAGCCTGTATCTCAGCACAGGAATAAGGTAGGGAAGAATTCAAATACTCATTTTGACTGCCTCCAGAAGTTAGATCAGATGGCCAATGCAATTTGCTGCTAGGCCTTTCCCTTTAGGTTTTACCCCAACAATGTTTTCATTAGTTTCGCTCACTCTCGAAATCAAGCATTTTACAGCAGGTTGGAGCAGCCTGTATCTCAGCACAGGAATAAGGTAGGGAAGAATTCTAAGGATCATTTTGACTGCCTCCAGAAGTTAGATCAGATGGCAAATTGTATTTGGTGCTAGGCCTTTCCCTTTAGGTTTTACCCCAACAATGTTTTCATTAGTTTCGCTCACTCTCGAAATCAAGCATTTTACAGCAGGTTGGAGCAGCCTGTATCTCAGCACAGGAATAAGGTAGGGAAGAATTCTAAGGATCATTTTGACTGCCTCCAGAAGTTAGATCAGATGGCAAATTGTATTTGGTGCCAGGTCTTTCCATTTAGGTTTTACCCCAAAAATGTTTTCATTAGTTTCGCTCACTCTCGAAATCAAGCATTTTACAGCAGGTTGGAGCAGCCTGTATCTCAGCACAGGAATAAGGTAGGGAAGAATTCAAATACTCATTTTGACTGCCTCCAGAAGTTAGATCAGATGGCAAATTGGATTTGGTGCTAGGTCTTTCCCTTTAGGTTTTACCCCAACAATGTTTTCATTAGTTTCGCTCACTCTCGAAATCAAGTATTTTACAGCAGGTTGGAGCAGCCTGTATCTCAGCACAGGAATAAGGTAGGGAAGAATTCAAATACTCATTTTGACTGCCTCCAGAAGTTAGATCAGATGGCAAATTGGATTTGGTGCTAGGTCTTTCCCTTTAGGTTTTACCCCAACAATGTTTTCATTAGTTTCGCTCACTCTCGAAATCAAGCATTTTACAGCAGGTTGGAGCAGCCTGTATCTCAGCACAGGAATAAGGTAGGGAAGAATTCAAATACTCATTTTGACTGCCTCCAGAAGTTAGATCAGATGGCAAATTGGATTTGGTGCTAGGTCTTTCCCTTTAGGTTTTACCCCAACAATGTTTTCATTAGTTTCGCTCACTCTCGAAATCAAGCATTTTACAGCAGGTTGGAGCAGCCTGTATCTCAGCACAGGAATAAGGTAGGGAAGAATTCTAAGGATCATTTTGACTGCCTCCAGAAGTTAGATCAGATGGCAAATTGTATTTGGTGCTAGGTCTTTCCCTTTAGGTTTTACCCCAACAATGTTTTCATTAGTTTCGCTCACTCTCGAAATCAAGCATTTTACAGCAGGTTGGAGCAGCCTGTATCTCAGCACAGGAATAAGGTAGGGAAGAATTCTAAGGATCATTTTGACTGCCTCCAGAAGCTAGATCAGATGGCAAATTGGATTTGGTGCCAGGTCTTTCCCTTTAGGTTTTACCCCAACAATGTTTTCATTAGTTTCGATCACTCTCGAAATCAAGCATTTTACAGCAGGTTGGAGCAGCCTGTATCTCAGCACAGGAATAAGGTAGGGAAGAATTCAAATACTCATTTTGACTGCCTCCAGAAGTTAGATCAGATGGCCAATGCAATTTGGTGCTAGGCCTTTCCCTTTAGGTTTTACCCCAACAATGTTTTCATTGGTTTCGCTCACTCTCGAAATCAAGCATTTTACAGCAGGTTGGAGCAGCCTGTATCTCAGCACAGGAATAAGGTAGGGAAGAATTCTAAGGATCATTTTGACTGCCTCCAGAAGTTAGATCAGATGGCAAATTGTATTTGGTGCTAGGTCTTTCCCTTTAGGTTTTACCCCAACAATGTTTTCATTAGTTTCGCTCACTCTCGAAATCAAGCATTTTACAGCAGGTTGGAGCAGCCTGTATCTCAGCACAGGAATAAGGTAGGGAAGAATTCTAAGGATCATTTTGACTGCCTCCAGAAGTTAGATCAGATGGCAAATTGTATTTGGTGCCAGGACTTTCCATTTAGGTTTTACCCCAACAATGTTTTCATTAGTTTCGCTCACTCTCGAAATCAAGCATTTTACAGCAGGTTGGAGCAGCCTGTATCTCAGCACAGGAATAAGGTAGGGAAGAATTCAAATAATCATTTTGACTGCCTCCAGAAGTTAGATCAGATGGCCAATGCAATTTGGTATAAGGCCTTTCCCTTTAGGTTTTACCCCAACAATGTTTTCATTAGTTTCGCTCACTCTCGAAATCAAGCATTTTACAGCAGGTTGGAGCAGCCTGTATCTCAGCACAGGAATAAGGTAGGGAAGAATTCAAATACTCATTTTGACTGCCTCCAGAAGTTAGATCAGATGGCCAATGCAATTTGGTATAAGGTCTTTCCCTTTAGGTTTTACCCCAACAATGTTTTCATTAGTTTCGCTCACTCTCGAAATCAAGCATTTTACAGCAGGTTGGAGCAGCCTGTATCTCAGCACAGGAATAAGGTAGGGAAGAATTCTAAGGATCATTTTGACTGCCTCCAGAAGTTAGATCAGATGGCAAATTGGATTTGGTGCTAGGCCTTTCCCTTTAGGTTTTACCCCAACAATGTTTTCATTAGTTTCGCTCACTCTCGAAATCAAGCATTTTACAGCAGGTTGGAGCAGCCTGTATCTCAGCACAGGAATAAGGTAGGGAAGAATTCTAAGGATCATTTTGACTGCCTCCAGAAGCTAGATCAGATGGCAAATTGGATTTGGTGCCAGGTCTTTCCCTTTAGGTTTTACCCCAACAATGTTTTCATTAGTTTCGATCACTCTCGAAATCAAGCATTTTACAGCAGGTTGGAGCAGCCTGTATCTCAGCACAGGAATAAGGTAGGGAAGAATTCAAATACTCATTTTGACTGCCTCCAGAAGTTAGATCAGATGGCCAATGCAATTTGGTGCTAGGCCTTTCCCTTTAGGTTTTACCCCAACAATGTTTTCATTGGTTTCGCTCACTCTCGAAATCAAGCATTTTACAGCAGGTTGGAGCAGCCTGTATCTCAGCACAGGAATAAGGTAGGGAAGAATTCTAAGGATCATTTTGACTGCCTCCAGAAGTTAGATCAGATGGCAAATTGTATTTGGTGCTAGGTCTTTCCCTTTAGGTTTTACCCCAACAATGTTTTCATTAGTTTCGCTCACTCTCGAAATCAAGCATTTTACAGCAGGTTGGAGCAGCCTGTATCTCAGCACAGGAATAAGGTAGGGAAGAATTCTAAGGATCATTTTGACTGCCTCCAGAAGTTAGATCAGATGGCAAATTGTATTTGGTGCCAGGACTTTCCATTTAGGTTTTACCCCAACAATGTTTTCATTAGTTTCGCTCACTCTCGAAATCAAGCATTTTACAGCAGGTTGGAGCAGCCTGTATCTCAGCACAGGAATAAGGTAGGGAAGAATTCAAATAATCATTTTGACTGCCTCCAGAAGTTAGATCAGATGGCCAATGCAATTTGGTATAAGGCCTTTCCCTTTAGGTTTTACCCCAACAATGTTTTCATTAGTTTCGCTCACTCTCGAAATCAAGCATTTTACAGCAGGTTGGAGCAGCCTGTATCTCAGCACAGGAATAAGGTAGGGAAGAATTCAAATACTCATTTTGACTGCCTCCAGAAGTTAGATCAGATGGCCAATGCAATTTGGTATAAGGCCTTTCCCTTTAGGTTTTACCCCAACAATGTTTTCATTAGTTTCGCTCACTCTCGAAATCAAGCATTTTACAGCAGGTTGGAGCAGCCTGTATCTCAGCACAGGAATAAGGTAGGGAAGAATTCTAAGGATCATTTTGACTGCCTCCAGAAGTTAGATCAGATGGCAAATTGTATTTGGTGCTAGGCCTTTCCCTTTAGGTTTTACCCCAACAATGTTTTCATTAGTTTCGCTCACTCTCGAAATCAAGCATTTTACAGCAGGTTGGAGCAGCCTGTATCTCAGCACAGGAATAAGGTAGGGAAGAATTCAAATACTCATTTTGACTGCTTCCAAAAGTTAGATCAGATGGCAAATTGTATTTGGTGCTAGGTCTTTCCCTTTAGGTTTTACCCCAACAATGTTTTCATTAGTTTCGCTCACTCTCGAAATCAAGCATTTTACAGCAGGTTGGAGCAGCCTGTATCTCAGCACAGGAATAAGGTAGGGAAGAATTCAAATACTCATTTTGACTGCCTCCAGAAGTTAGATCAGATGGCAAATTGGATTTGGTGCCAGGTCTTTCCCTTTAGGTTTTACCCCAACAATGTTTTCATTAGTTTCGCTCACTCTCGAAATCAAGCATTTTACAGCAGGTTGGAGCAGCCTGTATCTCAGCACAGGAATAAGGTAGGGAAGAATTCTAAGGATCATTTTGACTGCCTCCAGAAGTTAGATCAGATGGCCAATTGAATTTGGTGCTAGGTCTTTCCCTTTAGGTTTTACCCCAACAATGTTTTCATTAGTTTCGCTCACTCTCGAAATCAAGCATTTTACAGCAGGTTGGAGCAGCCTGTATCTCAGCACAGGAATAAGGTAGGGAAGAATTCAAATACTCATTTTGACTGCCTCCAGAAGTTAGATCAGATGGCCAATGCAATTTGGTGCTAGGTCTTTCCCTTTAGGTTTTACCCCAACAATGTTTTCATTAGTTTCGCTCACTCTCGAAATCAAGCATTTTACAGCAGGTTGGAGCAGCCTGTATCTCAGCACAGGAATAAGGTAGGGAAGAATTCAAATACTCATTTTGACTGCCTCCAGAAGTTAGATCAGATGGCCAATGCAATTTGGTGCTAGGCCTTTCCCTTTAGGTTTTACCCCAACAATGTTTTCATTAGTTTCGCTCACTCTCGAAATCAAGCATTTTACAGCAGGATGGAGCAGCCTGTATCTCAGCACAGGAATAAGGTAGGGAAGAACTCAAATACTCATTTTGACTGCCTCCAGAAGTTAGATCAGATGGCCAATGCAATTTGGTGCTAGGCCTTTCCCTTTAGGTTTTACCCCAACAATGTTTTCATTAGTTTCTCTCACTCTCGAAATCAAGCATTTTACAGCAGGTTGGAGCAGCCTGTATCTCAGCACAGGAATAAGGTAGGGAAGAATTCAAATACTCATTTTGACTGCCTCCAGAAGTTAGATCAGATGGCCAATGCAATTTGGTGCTAGGTCTTTCCCTTTAGGTTTTACCCCAACAATGTTTTCATTAGTTTCGCTCACTCTTGAAATCAAGCATTTTACAGCAGGTTGGAGCAGCCTGTATCTCAGCACAGGAATAAGGTAGGGAAGAACTCAAATACTCATTTTGACTGCCTCCAGAAGTTAGATCAGATGGCCAATGCAATTTGGTGCAAGGCCTTTCCCTTTAGGTTTTACCCCAACAATGTTTTCATTAGTTTCGCTCACTCTCGAAATCAAGCATTTTACAGCAGGTTGGAGCAGCCTGTATCTCAGCACAGGAATAAGGTAGGGAAGAATTCAAATACTCATTTTGACTGCCTCCAGAAGTTAGATCAGATGGCCAATGCAATTTGGTATAAGGCCTTTCCCTTTAGGTTTTACCCCAACAATGTTTTCATTAGTATCGCTCACTCTCGAAATCAAGCATTTTACAGCAGGTTGGAGCAGCCTGTATCTCAGCACAGGAATAAGGTAGGGAAGAATTCTAAGGATCATTTTGACTGCCTCCAGAAGTTAGATCAGATGGCAAATTGTATTTGGTGCCAGGACTTTCCATTTAGGTTTTACCCCAACAATGTTTTCATTAGTTTCGCTCACTCTCGAAATCAAGCATTTTACAGCAGGTTGGAGCAGCCTGTATCTCAGCACAGGAATAAGGTAGGGAAGAATTCAAATAATCATTTTGACTGCCTCCAGAAGTTAGATCAGATGGCCAATGCAATTTGGTATAAGGCCTTTCCCTTTAAGTTTTACCCCAACAATGTTTTCATTAGTTTCGCTCACTCTCGAAATCAAGCATTTTACAGCAGGTTGGAGCAGCCTGTATCTCAGCACAGGAATAAGGTTGGGAAGAATTCAAATACTCATTTTGACTGCCTCCAGAAGTTAGATCAGATGGCCAATGCAATTTGGTATAAGGCTTTTCCCTTTAGGTTTTACCCCAACAATGTTTTCATTAGTTTCGCTCACTCTCGAAATCAAGCATTTTACAGCAGGTTGGAGCAGCCTGTATCTCAGCACAGGAATAAGGTAGGGAAGAATTCAAATACTCATTTTGACTGCCTCCAGAAGTTAGATCAGATGGCCAATGCAATTTGGTGCTAGGCCTTTCCCTTTAGGTTTTACCCCAACAATGTTTTCATTAGTTTCGCTCACTCTCGAAATCAAGCATTTTACAGCAGGTTGGAGCAGCCTGTATCTCAGCACAGGAATAAGGTAGGGAAGAATTCTAAGGATCATTTTGACTGCCTCCAGAAGTTAGATCAGATGGCAAATTGTATTTGGTGCTAGGCCTTTCCCTTTAGGTTTTACCCCAACAATGTTTTCATTAGTTTCGCTCACTCTCGAAATCAAGCATTTTACAGCAGGTTGGAGCAGCCTGTATCTCAGCACAGGAATAAGGTAGGGAAGAATTCTAAGGATCATTTTGACTGCCTCCAGAAGTTAGATCAGATGGCAAATTGGATTTGGTGCTAGGTCTTTCCCTTTAGGTTTTACCCCAACAATGTTTTCATTAGTTTCGCTCACTCTCGAAATCAAGCATTTTACAGCAGGTTGGAGCAGCCTGTATCTCAGCACAGGAATAAGGTAGGGAAGAATTCAAATACTCATTTTGACTGCCTCCAGAAGTTAGATCAGATGGCAAATTGGATTTGGTGCTAGGTCTTTCCCTTTAGGTTTTACCCCAACAATGTTTTCATTAGTTTCGCTCACTCTCGAAATCAAGCATTTTACAGCAGGTTGGAGCAGCCTGTATCTCAGCACAGGAATAAGGTAGGGAAGAATTCTAAGGATCATTTTGACTGCCTCCAGAAGTTAGATCAGATGGCAAATTGTATTTGGTGCTAGGTCTTTCCCTTTAGGTTTTACCCCAACAATGTTTTCATTAGTTTCGCTCACTCTCGAAATCAAGCATTTTACAGCAGGTTGGAGCAGCCTGTATCTCAGCACAGGAATAAGGTAGGGAAGAATTCTAAGGATCATTTTGACTGCCTCCAGAAGTTAGATCAGATGGCAAATTGGATTTGGTGCCAGGTCTTTCCCTTTAGGTTTTACCCCAACAATGTTTTCATTAGTTTCGATCACTCTCGAAATCAAGCATTTTACAGCAGGTTGGAGCAGCCTGTATCTCAGCACAGGAATAAGGTAGGGAAGAATTCAAATACTCATTTTGACTGCCTCCAGAAGTTAGATCAGATGGCCAATGCAATTTGGTGCTAGGCCTTTCCCTTTAGGTTTTACCCCAACAATGTTTTCATTGGTTTCGCTCACTCTCGAAATCAAGCATTTTACAGCAGGTTGGAGCAGCCTGTATCTCAGCACAGGAATAAGGTAGGGAAGAATTCTAAGGATCATTTTGACTGCCTCCAGAAGTTAGATCAGATGGCAAATTGTATTTGGTGCTAGGTCTTTCCCTTTAGGTTTTACCCCAACAATGTTTTCATTAGTTTCGCTCACTCTCGAAATCAAGCATTTTACAGCAGGTTGGAGCAGCCTGTATCTCAGCACAGGAATAAGGTAGGGAAGAATTCTAAGGATCATTTTGACTGCCTCCAGAAGTTAGATCAGATGGCAAATTGTATTTAGTGCCAGGACTTTCCATTTAGGTTTTACCCCAACAATGTTTTCATTAGTTTCGCTCACTCTCGAAATCAAGCATTTTACAGCAGGTTGGAGCAGCCTGTATCTCAGCACAGGAATAAGGTAGGGAAGAATTCAAATAATCATTTTGACTGCCTCCAGAAGTTAGATCAGATGGCCAATGCAATTTGGTATAAGTCCTTTCCCTTTAGGTTTTACCCCAACAATGTTTTCATTAGTTTCGCTCACTCTCGAAATCAAGCATTTTACAGCAGGTTGGAGCAGCCTGTATCTCAGCACAGGAATAAGGTAGGGAAGAATTCAAATACTCATTTTGACTGCCTCCAGAAGTTAGATCAGATGGCCAATGCAATTTGGTATAAGGCCTTTCCCTTTAGGTTTTACCCCAACAATGTTTTCATTAGTTTCGCTCACTCTCGAAATCAAGCATTTTACAGCAGGTTGGAGCAGCCTGTATCTCAGCACAGGAATAAGGTAGGGAAGAATTCTAAGGATCATTTTGACTGCCTCCAGAAGTTAGATCAGATGGCAAATTGGATTTGGTGCTAGGCCTTTCCCTTTAGGTTTTACCCCAACAATGTTCTCATTAGTTTCGCTCACTCTCGAAATCAAGCATTTTACAGCAGGTTGGAGCAGCCTGTATCTCAGCACAGGAATAAGGTAGGGAAGAATTCTAAGGATCATTTTGACTGCCTCCAGAAGTTAGATCAGATGGCAAATTGGATTTGGTGCTAGGTCTTTCCCTTTAGGTTTTACCCCAACAATGTTTTCATTAGTTTCGCTCACTCTCGAAATCAAGCATTTTACAGCAGGTTGGAGCAGCCTGTATCTCAGCACAGGAATAAGGTAGGGAAGAATTCTAAGGATCATTTTGACTGCCTCCAGAAGTTAGATCAGATGGCAAATTGGATTTGGTGCCAGGTCTTTCCCTTTAGGTTTTACCCCAACAATGTTTTCATTAGTTTCGCTCACTCTCGAAATCAAGCATTTTACAGCAGGTTGGAGCAGCCTGTATCTCAGCACAGGAATAAGGTAGGGAAGAATTCTAAGGATCATTTTGACTGCCTCCAGAAGTTAGATCAGATGGCCAATTGAATTTGGTGCTAGGTCTTTCCCTTTAGGTTTTACCCCAACAATGTTTTCATTAGTTTCGCTCACTCTCGAAATCAAGCATTTTACAGCAGGTTGGAGCAGCCTGTATCTCAGCACAGGAATAAGGTAGGGAAGAATTCAAATACTCATTTTGACTGCCTCCAGAAGTTAGATCAGATGGCCAATGCAATTTGGTGCTAGGTCTTTCCCTTTAGGTTTTACCCCAACAATGTTTTCATTAGTTTCGCTCACTCTCGAAATCAAGCATTTTACAGCAGGTTGGAGCAGCCTGTATCTCAGCACAGGAATAAGGTAGGGAAGAATTCAAATACTCATTTTGACTGCCTCCAGAAGTTAGATCAGATGGCAAATTGGATTTGGTGCTAGGCCTTTCCCTTTAGGTTTTACCCCAACAATGTTTTCATTAGTTTCGCTCACTCTCGAAATCAAGCATTTTACAGCAGGTTGGAGCAGCCTGTATCTCAGCACAGGAATAAGGCAGGGAAGAACTCAAATACTCATTTTGACTGCCTCCAGAAGTTAGATCAGATGGCCAATGCAATTTGGTGCAAGGCCTTTCCCTTTAGGTTTTACCCCAACAATGTTTTCATTAGTTTCGCTCACTCTCGAAATCAAGCATTTTACAGCAGGTTGGAGCAGCCTGTATCTCAGCACAGGAATAAGGTAGGGAAGAATTCAAATACTCATTTTGACTGCCTCCAGAAGTTAGATCAGATGGCCAATGCAATTTGGTATAAGGCCTTTCCCTTTAGGTTTTACCCCAACAATGTTTTCATTAGTTTCGCTCACTCTCGAAATCAAGCATTTTACAGCAGGTTGGAGCAGCCTGTATCTCAGCACAGGAATAAGGTAGGGAAGAATTCAAATACTCATTTTGACTGCCTCCAGAAGTTAGATCAGATGGCCAATGCAATTTGGTATAAGGCCTTTCCCTTTAGGTTTTACCCCAACAATGTTTTCATTAGTTTCGCTCACTCTCGAAATCAAGCATTTTACAGTGGTTGGAGCAGCCTGTATCTCAGCACAGGAATAAGGTAGGGAAGAATTCTAAGGATCATTTTGACTGCCTCCAGAAGTTAGATCAGATGGCAAATTGTATTTGGTGCTAGGTCTTTCCCTTTAGGTTTTACCCCAACAATGTTTTCATTAGTTTCGCTCACTCTCGAAATCAAGCATTTTACAGCAGGTTGGAGCAGCCTGTATCTCAGCACAGGAATAAGGCAGGGAAGAATTCAAATACTCATTTTGACTGCTTCCAGAAGTTAGATCAGATGGCAAATCGTATTTGGTGCTAGGTCTTTCCCTTTAGGTTTTACCCCAACAATGTTTTCATTAGTTTCGCTCACTCTCGAAATCAAGCATTTTACAGCAGGTTGGAGCAGCCTGTATCTCAGCACAGGAATAAGGTAGGGAAGAATTCAAATACTCATTTTGACTGCCTCCAGAAGTTAGATCAGATGGCCAATGCAATTTGGTATAAGGCCTTTCCCTTTAGGGTTTACCCCAACAATGTTTTCATTAGTTTCGCTCACTCTCGAAATCAAGCATTTTACAGCAGGTTGGAGCAGCCTGTATCTCAGCACAGGAATAAGGTAGGGAAGAATTCAAATACTCATTTTGACTGCCTCCAGAAGTTAGATCAGATGGCCAATGCAATTTGGTGCTAGGTCTTTCCCTTTAGGTTTTACCCCAACAATGTTTTCATTAGTTTCGCTCACTCTCGAAATCAAGCATTTTAGAGCAGGTTGGAGCACCCTGTATCTCAGCACAGGAATAAGGTAGGGAAGAATTCAAATACTCATTTTGACTGCCTCCAGAAGTTAGATCAGATGGCCAATGCAATTTGGTGCTAGGCCTTTCCCTTTAGGTTTTACCCCAACAATGTTTTCATTAGTTTCGCTCACTCTCGAAATCAAGCATTTTACAGCAGGTTGGAGCAGCCTGTATCTCAGCACAGGAATAAGGTAGGGAAGAATTCAAATACTCATTTTGACTGCCTCCAGAAGTTAGATCAGATGGCCAATGCAATTTGGTGCTAGGCCTTTCCCTTTAGGTTTTACCCCAACAATGTTTTCATTAGTTTCGCTCACTCTCGAAATCAAGCATTTTACAGCAGGTTGGAGCAGCCTGTATCTCAGCACAGGAATAAGGTAGGGAAGAATTCAAATAATCATTTTGACTGCCTCCAGAAGTTAGATCAGATGGCAAATTGGATTTGGTGCTAGGCCTTTCCCTTTAGGTTTTACCCCAACAATGTTTTCATTAGTTTCGCTCACTCTCGAAATCAAGCATTTTACAGCAGGTTGGAGCAGCCTGTATCTCAGCACAGGAATAAGGTAGGGAAGAATTCTAATGATCATTTTGACTGCCTCCAGAAGTTAGATCAGATGGCAAATTGTATTTGGTGCTAGGCCTTTCCCTTTAGGTTTTACCCCAACAATGTTTTCATTAGTTTCGCTCACTCTCGAAATCAAGCATTTTACAGCAGGTTGGAGCAGCCTGTATCTCAGCACAGGAATAAGGTAGGGAAGAATTCAAATACTCATTTTGACTGCTTCCAGAAGTTAGATCAGATGGCAAATCGTATTTGGTGCTAGGTCTTTCCCTTTAGGTTTTACCCCAACAATGTTTTCATTAGTTTCGCTCACTCTCGAAATCAAGCATTTTACAGCAGGTTGGAGCAGCCTGTATCTCAGCACAGGAATAAGGTAGGGAAGAATTCAAATACTCATTTTGACTGCCTCCAGAAGTTAGAACAGATGGCAAATTGTATTTGGTGCTAGGTCTTTCCCTTTAGGTTTTACCCCAACAATGTTTTCATTAGTTTCGCTCACTCTCGAAATCAAGCATTTTACAGCAGGTTGGAGCAGCCTGTATCTCAGCACAGGAATAAGGTAGGGAAGAATTCAAATACTCATTTTGACTGCCTCCAGAAGTTAGATCAGATGGCCAATGCAATTTGGTGCTAGGCCTTTCCCTTTAGGTTTTACCCCAACAATGTTTTCATTAGTTTCGCTCACTCTCGAAATCAAGCATTTTACAGCAGGTTGGAGCAGCCTGTATCTCAGCACAGGAATAAGGTAGGGAAGAATTCAAATACTCATTTTGACTGCCTCCAGAAGTTAGATCAGATGGCCAATGCAATTTGGTGCTAGGCCTTTCCCTTTAGGTTTTACCCCAACAATGTTTTCATTAGTTTCGCTCACTCTCGAAATCAAGCATTTTACAGCAGGTTGGAGCAGCCTGTATCTCAGCACAGGAATAAGGTAGGGAAGAATTCAAATAATCATTTTGACTGCCTCCAGAAGTTAGATCAGATGGCAAATTGGATTTGGTGCTAGGCCTTTCCCTTTAGGTTTTACCCCAACAATGTTTTCATTAGTTTCGCTCACTCTCGAAATCAAGCATTTTACAGCAGGTTGGAGCAGCCTGTATCTCAGCACAGGAATAAGGTAGGGAAGAATTCTAATGATCATTTTGACTGCCTCCAGAAGTTAGATCAGATGGCAAATTGTATTTGGTGCTAGGCCTTTCCCTTTAGGTTTTACCCCAACAATGTTTTCATTAGTTTCGCTCACTCTCGAAATCAAGCATTTTACAGCAGGTTGGAGCAGCCTGTATCTCAGCACAGGAATAAGGTAGGGAAGAATTCAAATACTCATTTTGACTGCTTCCAGAAGTTAGATCAGATGGCAAATCGTATTTGGTGCTAGGTCTTTCCCTTTAGGTTTTACCCCAACAATGTTTTCATTAGTTTCGCTCACTCTCGAAATCAAGCATTTTACAGCAGGTTGGAGCAGCCTGTATCTCAGCACAGGAATAAGGTAGGGAAGAATTCAAATACTCATTTTGACTGCCTCCAGAAGTTAGAACAGATGGCAAATTGTATTTGGTGCTAGGTCTTTCCCTTTAGGTTTTACCCCAACAATGTTTTCATTAGTTTCGCTCACTCTCGAAATCAAGCATTTTACAGCAGGTTGGAGCAGCCTGTATCTCAGCACAGGAATAAGGTAGGGAAGAATTCAAATACTCATTTTGACTGCCTCCAGAAGTTAGATCAGATGGCCAATGCAATTTGGTGCTAGGCCTTTCCCTTTAGGTTTTACCCCAACAATGTTTTCATTAGTTTCGATCACTCTCGAAATCAAGCATTTTACAGCAGGTTGGAGCAGCCTGTATCTCAGCACAGGAATAAGGTAGGGAAGAATTCAAATACTCATTTTGACTGCCTCCAGAAGTTAGATCAGATGGCCAATGCAATTTGGTGCTAGGCCTTTCCCTTTAGGTTTTACCCCAACAATGTTTTCATTAGTTTCGCTCACTCTCGAAATCAAGCATTTTACAGCAGGTTGGAGCAGCCTGTATCTCAGCACAGGAATAAGGTAGGGAAGAATTCAAATAATCATTTTGACTGACTCCAGAAGTTAGATCAGATGGCCAATGCAATTTGGTGCTAGGCCTTTCCCTTTAGGTTTTACCCCAACAATGTTTTCATTAGTTTCGCTCACTCTCGAAATCAAGCATTTTACAGCATGTTGGAGCAGCCTGTATCTCAGCACAGGAATAAGGTAGGGAAGAATTCAAATACTCATTTTGACTGCCTCCAGAAGTTAGATCAGATGGCCAATGCAATTTGGTGCTAGGTCTTTCCCTTTAGGTTTTACCCCAACAATGTTTCCATTAGTTTCGCTCACTCTCGAAATCAAGCATTTTACAGCAGGTTGGAGCAGCCTGTATCTCAGCACAGGAATAAGGTAGGGAAGAATTCTAAGGATCATTTTGACTGCCTCCAGAAGTTAGATCAGATGGCAAATTGTATTTGGTGCTAGGCCTTTCCCTTTAGGTTTTACCCCAACAATGTTTTCATTAGTTTCGCTCACTCTCGAAATCAAGCATTTTACAGCAGGTTGGAGCAGCCTGTATCTCAGCACAGGAATAAGGTAGGGAAGAATTCAAATACTCATTTTGACTGCCTCCAGAAGTTAGATCAGATGGCAAATTGTATTTGGTGCTAGGTCTTTCCCTTTAGGTTTTACCCCAACAATGTTTTCATTAGTTTCGCTCACTCTCGAAATCAAGCATTTTACAGCAGGTTGGAGCAGCCTGTATCTCAGCACAGGAATAAGGTAGGGAAGAATTCAAATACTCATTTTGACTGCCTCCAGAAGTTAGATCAGATGGCAAATTGGATTTGGTGCTAGGTCTTTCCCTTTAGGTTTTACCCCAACAATGTTTTCATTAGTTTCGCTCACTCTCGAAATCAAGCATTTTACAGCAGGTTGGAGCAGCCTGTATCTCAGCACAGGAATAAGGTAGGGAAGAATTCAAATACTCATTTTGACTGCCTCCAGAAGTTAGATCAGATGGCCAATGCAATTTGGTGCTAGGCCTTTCCCTTTAGGTTTTACCCCAACAATGTTTTCATTAGTTTCGCTCACTCTCGAAATCAAGCATTTTACAGCAGGTTGGAGCAGCCTGTATCTCAGCACAGGAATAAGGTAGGGAAGAATTCAAATACTCATTTTGACTGCCTCCAGAAGTTAGATCAGATGGCCAATGCAATTTGGTATAAGGCCTTTCCCTTTAGGTTTTACCCCAACAATGTTTTCATTAGTTTCGCTCACTCTCGAAATCAAGCATTTTACAGCAGGTTGGAGCAGCCTGTATCTCAGCACAGGAATAAGGTAGGGAAGAATTCTAAGGATCATTTTGACTGCCTCCAGAAGTTAGATCAGATGGCAAATTGGATTTGGTGCTAGGTCTTTCCCTTTAGGTTTTACCCCAACAATGTTTTCATTAGTTTCGCTCACTCTCGAAATCAAGCATTTTACAGCAGGTTGGAGCAGCCTGTATCTCAGCACAGGAACAAGGTAGGGAAGAATTCAAATACTCATTTTGACTGCCTCCAGAAGTTAGATCAGATGGCAAATTGTATTTGGTGCTAGGTCTTTCCCTTTAGGTTTTACCCCAACAATGTTTTCATTAGTTTCGCTCACTCTCGAAATCAAGCATTTTACAGCAGGTTGGAGCAGCCTGTATCTCAGCACAGGAATAAGGTAGGGAAGAATTCAAATACTCATTTTGACTGCCTCCAGAAGTTAGATCAGATGGCAAATTGTATTTGGTGCTAGGTCTTTCCCTTTAGGTTTTACCCCAACAATATTTTCATTAGTTTCGCTCACTCTCGAAATCAAGCATTTTACAGCAGGTTGGAGCAGCCTGTATCTCAGCACAGGAATAAGGTAGGGAAGAATTCTAAGGATCATTTTGACTGCCTCCAGAAGTTAGATCAGATGGCAAATTGTATTTGGTGCTAGGTCTTTCCCTTTAGGTTTTACCCCAACAATGTTTTCATTAGTTTCGCTCACTCTCGAAATCAAGCATTTTACAGCAGGTTGGAGCAGCCTGTATCTCAGCACAGGAATAAGGTAGGGAAGAATTCTAAGGATCATTTTGACTGCCTCCAGAAGTTAGATCAGATGGCAAATTGGATTTGGTGCTAGGTCTTTCCCTTTAGGTTTTACCCCAACAATGTTTTCATTAGTTTCGCTCACTCTCGAAATCAAGCATTTTACAGCAGGTTGGAGCAGCCTGTATCTCAGCACAGGAATAAGGTAGGGAAGAATTCAAATACTCATTTTGACTGCCTCCAGAAGTTAGATCAGATGGCCAATGCAATTTGGTATAAGGCCTTTCCCTTTAGGTTTTACCCCAACAATGTTTTCATTAGTTTCGCTCACTCTCGAAATCAAGCATTTTACAGCAGGTTGGAGCAGCCTGTATATCAGCACAGGAATAAGGTAGGGAAGAATTCTAAGGATCATTTTGACTGCCTCCAGAAGTTAGATCAGATGGCAAATTGGATTTGGTGCTAGGTCTTTCCCTTTAGGTTTTACCCCAACAATGTTTTCATTAGTTTCGCTCACTCTCGAAATCAAGCATTTTACAGCAGGTTGGAGCAGCCTGTATCTCAGCACAGGAATAAGGTAGGGAAGAATTCTAAGGATCATTTTGACTGCCTCCAGAAGTTAGATCAGATGGCAAATTGGATTTGGTGCCAGGTCTTTCCCTTTAGGTTTTACCCCAACAATGTTTTCATTAGTTTCGCTCACTCTCGAAATCAAGCATTTTACAGCAGGTTGGAGCAGCCTGTATCTCAGCACAGGAATAAGGTAGGGAAGAATTCAAATACTCATTTTGACTGCCTCCAGAAGTTAGATCAGATGGCAAATTGGATTTGGTGCTAGGTCTTTCCCTTTAGGTTTTACCCCAACAATGTTTTCATTAGTTTCGCTCACTCTCGAAATCAAGCATTTTACAGCAGGTTGGAGCAGCCTGTATCTCAGCACAGGAATAAGGTAGAGAAGAATTCAAATACTCATTTTGACTGCCTCCAGAAGTTAGATCAGATGGCAAATTGGATTTGGTGCTAGGTCTTTCCCTTTAGGTTTTACCCCAACAATGTTTTCATTAGTTTCGCTCACTCTCGAAATCAAGCATTTTACAGCAGGTTGGAGCAGCCTGTATCTCAGCACAGGAATAAGGTAGGGAAGAATTCAAATACTCATTTTGACTGCCTCCAGAAGTTAGATCAGATGGCAAATTGGATTTGGTGCTAGGTCTTTCCCTTTAGGTTTTACCCCAACAATGTTTTCATTAGTTTCGCTCACTCTCGAAATCAAGCATTTTACAGCAGGTTGGAGCAGCCTGTATCTCAGCACAGGAATAAGGTAGGGAAGAATTCTAAGGATCATTTTGACTGCCTCCAGAAGTTAGATCAGATGGCAAATTGTATTTGGTGCTAGGTCTTTCCCTTTAGGTTTTACCCCAACAATGTTTTCATTAGTTTCTCTCACTCTCGAAATCAAGCATTTTACAGCAGGTTGGAGCAGCCTGTATCTCAGCACAGGAATAAGGTAGGGAAGAATTCAAATACTCATTTTGACTGCCTCCAGAAGTTAGATCAGATGGCCAATGCAATTTGGTATAAGGCCTTTCCCTTTAGGTTTTACCCCAACAATGTTTTCATTAGTTTTGCTCACTCTCGAAATCAAGCATTTTACAGCAGGTTGGAGCAGCCTGTATCTCAGCACAGGAATAAGGTAGGGAAGAATTCTAAGGATCATTTTGACTGCCTCCAGAAGTTAGATCAGATGGCAAATTGTATTTGGTGCTGGGCCTTTCCCTTTAGGTTTTACCCCAACAATGTTTTCATTAGTTTCGCTCACTCTCGAAATCAAGCATTTTACAGCAGGTTGGAGCAGCCTGTATCTCAGCACAGGAACAAGGTAGGGAAGAATTCAAATACTCATTTTGACTGCCTCCAGAAGTTAGATCAGATGGCAAATTGTATTTGGTGCTAGGTCTTTCCCTTTAGGTTTTACCCCAACAATGTTTTCATTAGTTTCGCTCACTCTCGAAATCAAGCATTTTACAGCAGGTTGGAGCAGCCTGTATCTCAGCACAGGAATAAGGTAGGGAAGAATTCAAATACTCATTTTGACTGCCTCCAGAAGTTAGATCAGATGGCAAATTGTATTTGGTGCTAGGTCTTTCCCTTTAGGTTTTACCCCAACAATGTTTTCATTAGTTTCGCTCACTCTCGAAATCAAGCATTTTACAGCAGGTTGGAGCAGCCTGTATCTCAGCACAGGAATAAGGTAGGGAAGAATTCTAAGGATCATTTTGACTGCCTCCAGAAGTTGGATCAGATGGCCAATTGAATTTGGTGCTAGGTCTTTCCCTTTAGGTTTTACCCCAACAATGTTTTCATTAGTTTCGCTCACTCTCGAAATCAAGCATTTTACAGCAGGTTGGAGCAGCCTGTATCTCAGCACAGGAATAAGGTAGGGAAGAATTCAAATACTCATTTTGACTGCCTCCAGAAGTTAGATCAGATGGCCAATGCAATTTGGTGCTAGGTCTTTCCCTTTAGGTTTTACCCCAACAATGTTTTCATTAGTTTCGCTCACTCTCGAAATCAAGCATTTTACAGCAGGTTGGAGCAGCCTGTATCTCAGCACAGGAATAAGGTAGGGAAGAATTCAAATACTCATTTTGACTGCCTCCAGAAGTTAGATCAGATGGCCAATGCAATTTGGTGCTAGGCCTTTCCCTTTAGGTTTTATCCCAACAATGTTTTCATTAGTTTCGCTCACTCTCGAAATCAAGCATTTTACAGCAGGTTGGAGCAGCCTGTATCTCAGCACAGGAATAAGGTAGGGAAGAATTCTAAGGATCATTTTGACTGCCTCCAGAAGTTAGATCAGATGGCAAATTGGATTTGGTGCTAGGTCTTTCCCTTTAGGTTTTACCCCAACAATGTTTTCATTAGTTTCGCTCACTCTCGAAATCAAGCATTTTACAGCAGGTTGGAGCAGCCTGTATCTCAGCACAGGAATAAGGTAGGGAAGAATTCTAAGGATCATTTTGACTGCCTCCAGAAGTTAGATCAGATGGCAAATTGTATTTGGTGCTAGGTCTTTCCCTTTAGGTTTTACCCCAACAATGTTTTCATTAGTTTCGCTCACTCTCGAAATCAAGCATTTTACAGCAGGTTGGAGCAGCCTGTATCTCAGCACAGGAATAAGGTAGGGAAGAATTCTAAGGATCATTTTGACTGCCTCCAGAAGTTAGATCAGATGACAAATTGTATTTGGTGCTAGGTCTTTCCCTTTAGGTTTTACCCCAACAATGTTTTCATTAGTTTCGCTCACTCTCGAAATCAAGCATTTTACAGCAGGTTGGAGCAGCCTGTATCTCAGCACAGGAATAAGGTAGGGAAGAATTCTAAGGCTCATTTTGACTGCCTCCAGAAGTTAGATCAGATGGCAAATTGGATTTGGTGCTAGGTCTTTCCCTTTAGGTTTTACCCCAACAATGTTTTCATTAGTTTCGCTCACTCTCGAAATCAAGCATTTTACAGCAGGTTGGAGCAGCCTGTATCTCAGCACAGGAATAAGGTAGGGAAGAATTCTAAGGATCATTTTGACTGCCTCCAGAAGTTAGATCAGATGGCAAATTGGATTTGGTGCCAGGTCTTTCCCTTTAGGTTTTACCCCAACAATGTTTTCATTAGTTTCGCTCACTCTCGAAATCAAGCATTTTACAGCAGGTTGGAGCAGCCTGTATCTCAGCACAGGAATAAGGTAGGGAAGAATTCAAATACTCATTTTGACTGCCTCCAGAAGTTAGATCAGATGGCAAATTGGATTTGGTGCTAGGTCTTTCCCTTTAGGTTTTACCCCAACAATGTTTTCATTAGTTTCGCTCACTCTCGAAATCAAGCATTTTACAGCAGGTTGGAGCAGCCTGTATCTCAGCACAGGAATAAGGTAGGGAAGAATTCAAATACTCATTTTGACTGCCTCCAGAAGTTAGATCAGATGGCCAATGCAATTTGGTGCTAGGCCTTTCCCTTTAGGTTTTACCCCAACAATGTTTTCATTAGTTTCGCTCACTCTCGAAATCAAGCATTTTACAGCAGGTTGGAGCAGCCTGTATCTCAGCACAGGAATAAGGTAGGGAAGAATTCAAATA
Source organism: Melanerpes formicivorus (assembly GCF_026170545.1). NCBI lineage: Eukaryota > Metazoa > Chordata > Aves > Piciformes > Picidae > Melanerpes > Melanerpes formicivorus. The sequence continues at coordinate 135,237 of NW_027142737.1, read as the reverse complement.
CTCATTTTGACTGCCTCCAGAAGTTAGATCGGATGGCAAATTGTATTTGGTGCCAGGTCTTTCCATTTAGGTTTTACCCCAACAATGTTTTCATTAGTTTCGCTCACTCTCGAAATCAAGCATTTTACAGCAGGTTGGAGCAGCCTGTATCTCAGCACAGGAATAAGGTAGGGAAGAATTCAAACACTCATTTTGACTGCCTCCAGAAGTTAGATCAGATGGCAAATTGTATTTGGTGCTAGGCCTTTCCCTTTAGGTTTTACCCCAACAATGTTTTCATTAGTTTCGCTCACTCTCGAAATCAAGCATTTTACAGCAGGTTGGAGCAGCCTGTATCTCAGCACAGGAATAAGGTAGGGAAGAATTCAAATACTCATTTTGACTGCCTCCAGAAGTTAGATCAGATGGCAAATTGTATTTGGTGCTAGGCCTTTCCCTTTAGGTTTTACCCCAACAATGTTTTCATTAGTTTCGCTCACTCTCGAAATCAAGCATTTTACAGCAGGTTGGAGCAGCCTGTATCTCAGCACAGGAATAAGGTAGGGAAGAATTCAAATACTCATTTTGACTGCCTCCAGAAGTTAGATCAGATGGCCAATGCAATTTGGTGCTAGGCCTTTCCCTTTAGGTTTTACCCCAACAATGTTTTCATTAGTTTCGCTCACTCTCGAAATCAAGCATTTTACAGCAGGTTGGAGCAGCCTGTATCTCAGCACAGGAATAAGGCAGGGAAGAACTCAAATACTCATTTTGACTGCCTCCAGAAGTTAGATCAGATGGCCAATGCAATTTGGTGCAAGGCCTTTCCCTTTAGGTTTTACCCCAACAATGTTTTCATTAGTTTCGCTCACTCTCGAAATCAAGCATTTTACAGCAGGTTGGAGCAGCCTGTATCTCAGCACAGGAATAAGGTAGGGAAGAATTCAAATACTCATTTTGACTGCCTCCAGAAGTTAGATCAGATGGCCAATGCAATTTGGTATAAGGCCTTTCCCTTTAGGTTTTACCCCAACAATGTTTTCATTAGTTTCGCTCACTCTCGAAATCAAGCATTTTACAGCAGGTTGGAGCAGCCTGTATCTCAGCACAGGAATAAGGTAGGGAAGAATTCAAATACTCATTTTGACTGCCTCCAGAAGTTAGATCAGATGGCCAATGCAATTTGGTATAAGGCCTTTCCCTTTAGGTTTTACCCCAACAATGTTTTCATTAGTTTCGCTCACTCTCGAAATCAAGCATTTTACAGCAGGTTGGAGCAGCCTGTATCTCAGCACAGGAATAAGGTAGGGAAGAATTCTAAGGATCATTTTGACTGCCTCCAGAAGTTAGATCAGATGGCAAATTGTATTTGGTGCTAGGTCTTTCCCTTTAGGTTTTACCCCAACAATGTTTTCATTAGTTTCGCTCACTCTCGAAATCAAGCATTTTACAGCAGGTTGGAGCAGCCTGTATCTCAGCACAGGAATAAGGCAGGGAAGAATTCAAATACTCATTTTGACTGCCTCCAGAAGTTAGATCAGATGGCAAATCGTATTTGGTGCTAGGTCTTTCCCTTTAGGTTTTACCCCAACAATGTTTTCATTAGTTTCGCTCACTCTCGAAATCAAGCATTTTACAGCAGGTTGGAGCAGCCTGTATCTCAGCACAGGAATAAGGTAGGGAAGAATTCAAATACTCATTTTGACTGCCTCCAGAAGTTAGATCAGATGGCCAATGCAATTTGGTGCTAGGCCTTTCCCTTTAGGGTTTACCCCAACAATGTTTTCATTAGTTTCGCTCACTCTCGAAATCAAGCATTTTACAGCAGGTTGGAGCAGCCTGTATCTCAGCACAGGAATAAGGTAGGGAAGAATTCAAATACTCATTTTGACTGCCTCCAGAAGTTAGATCAGATGGCCAATGCAATTTGGTGCTAGGTCTTTCCCTTTAGGTTTTACCCCAACAATGTTTTCATTAGTTTCGCTCACTCTCGAAATCAAGCATTTTAGAGCAGGTTGGAGCAGCCTGTATCTCAGCACAGGAATAAGGTAGGGAAGAATTCAAATACTCATTTTGACTGCCTCCAGAAGTTAGATCAGATGGCCAATGCAATTTGGTGCTAGGCCTTTCCCTTTAGGTTTTACCCCAACAATGTTTTCATTAGTTTCGCTCACTCTCGAAATCAAGCATTTTACAGCAGGTTGGAGCAGCCTGTATCTCAGCACAGGAATAAGGTAGGGAAGAATTCAAATACTCATTTTGACTGCCTCCAGAAGTTAGATCAGATGGCAAATTGTATTTGGTGCTAGGCCTTTCCCTTTAGGTTTTACCCCAACAATGTTTTCATTAGTTTCGCTCACTCTCGAAATCAAGCATTTTACAGCAGGTTGGAGCAGCCTGTATCTCAGCACAGGAATAAGGTAGGGAAGAATTCAAATAATCATTTTGACTGCCTCCAGAAGTTAGATCAGATGGCAAATTGGATTTGGTGCTAGGCCTTTCCCTTTAGGTTTTACCCCAACAATGTTTTCATTAGTTTCGCTCACTCTCGAAATCAAGCATTTTACAGCAGGTTGGAGCAGCCTGTATCTCAGCACAGGAATAAGGTAGGGAAGAATTCAAATACTCATTTTGACTGCCTCCAGAAGTTAGATCAGATGGCCAATGCAATTTGGTGCTAGGTCTTTCCCTTTAGGTTTTACCCCAACAATGTTTTCATTAGTTTCGCTCACTCTCGAAATCAAGCATTTTACAGCAGGTTGGAGCAGCCTGTATCTCAGCACAGGAATAAGGTAGGGAAGAATTCTAAGGATCATTTTGACTGCCTCCAGAAGTTAGATCAGATGGCAAATTGTATTTGGTGCTAGGCCTTTCCCTTTAGGTTTTACCCCAACAATGTTTTCATTAGTTTCGCTCACTCTCGAAATCAAGCATTTTACAGCAGGTTGGAGCAGCCTGTATCTCAGCACAGGAATAAGGTAGGGAAGAATTCAAATACTCATTTTGACTGCTTCCAGAAGTTAGATCAGATGGCAAATCGTATTTGGTGCTAGGTCTTTCCCTTTAGGTTTTACCCCAACAATGTTTTCATTAGTTTCGCTCACTCTCGAAATCAAGCATTTTACAGCAGGTTGGAGCAGCCTGTATCTCAGCACAGGAATAAGGTAGGGAAGAATTCAAATACTCATTTTGACTGCCTCCAGAAGTTAGATCAGATGGCAAATTGTATTTGGTGCTAGGTCTTTCCCTTTAGGTTTTACCCCAACAATGTTTTCATTAGTTTCGCTCACTCTCGAAATCAAGCATTTTACAGCAGGTTGGAGCAGCCTGTATCTCAGCAAAGGAATAAGGTAGGGAAGAATTCAAATACTCATTTTGACTGCCTCCAGAAGTTAGATCAGATGGCCAATGCAATTTGGTGCTAGGCCTTTCCCTTTAGGTTTTACCCCAACAATGTTTTCATTAGTTTCGCTCACTCTCGAAATCAAGCATTTTACAGCAGGTTGGAGCAGCCTGTATCTCAGCACAGGAATAAGGTAGGGAAGAATTCAAATACTCATTTTGACTGCCTCCAGAAGTTAGATCAGATGGCCAATGCAATTTGGTGCTAGGCCTTTCCCTTTAGGTTTTACCCCAACAATGTTTTCATTAGTTTCGCTCACTCTCGAAATCAAGCATTTTACAGCAGGTTGGAGCAGCCTGTATCTCAGCACAGGAATAAGGTAGGGAAGAATTCAAATACTCATTTTGACTGCCTCCAGAAGTTAGATCAGATGGCCAATGCAATTTGGTGCTAGGCCTTTCCCTTTAGGTTTTACCCCAACAATGTTTTCATTAGTTTCGCTCACTCTCGAAATCAAGCATTTTACAGCATGTTGGAGCAGCCTGTATCTCAGCACAGGAATAAGGTAGGGAAGAATTCAAATACTCATTTTGACTGCCTCCAGAAGTTAGATCAGATGGCCAATGCAATTTGGTGCTAGGTCTTTCCCTTTAGGTTTTACCCCAACAATGTTTTCATTAGTTTCGCTCACTCTCGAAATCAAGCATTTTACAGCAGGTTGGAGCAGCCTGTATCTCAGCACAGGAATAAGGTAGGGAAGAATTCTAAGGATCATTTTGACTGCCTCCAGAAGTTAGATCAGATGGCAAATTGTATTTGGTGCTAGGCCTTTCCCTTTAGGTTTTACCCCAACAATGTTTTCATTAGTTTCGCTCACTCTCGAAATCAAGCATTTTACAGCAGGTTGGAGCAGCCTGTATCTCAGCACAGGAATAAGGTAGGGAAGAATTCAAATACTCATTTTGACTGCCTCCAGAAGTTAGATCAGATGGCCAATGCAATTTGGTATAAGGCCTTTCCCTTTAGGTTTTACCCCAACAATGTTTTCATTAGTTTCGCTCACTCTCGAAATCAAGCATTTTACAGCAGGTTGGAGCAGCCTGTATCTCAGCACAGGAATAAGGTAGGGAAGAATTCTAAGGATCATTTTGACTGCCTCCAGAAGTTAGATCAGATGGCAAATTGTATTTGGTGCTAGGCCTTTCCCTTTAGGTTTTACCCCAACAATGTTTTCATTAGTTTCGCTCACTCTCGAAATCAAGCATTTTACAGCAGGTTGGAGCAGCCTGTATCTCAGCACAGGAATAAGGTAGGGAAGAATTCAAATACTCATTTTGACTGCCTCCAGAAGTTAGATCAGATGGCAAATTGTATTTGGTGCTAGGTCTTTCCCTTTAGGTTTTACCCCAACAATGTTTTCATTAGTTTCGCTCACTCTCGAAATCAAGCATTTTACAGCAGGTTGGAGCAGCCTGTATCTCAGCACAGGAATAAGGTAGGGAAGAATTCAAATACTCATTTTGACTGCCTCCAGAAGTTAGATCAGATGGCAAATTGTATTTGGTGCTAGGTCTTTCCCTTTAGGTTTTACCCCAACAATATTTTCATTAGTTTCGCTCACTCTCGAAATCAAGCATTTTACAGCAGGTTGGAGCAGCCTGTATCTCAGCACAGGAATAAGGTAGGGAAGAATTCTAAGGATCATTTTGACTGCCTCCAGAAGTTGGATCAGATGGCCAATTGAATTTGGTGCTAGGTCTTTCCCTTTAGGTTTTACCCCAACAATGTTTTCATTAGTTTCGCTCACACTCTCGAAATCAAGCATTTTACAGCAGGTTGGAGCAGCCTGTATCTCAGCACAGGAATAAGGTAGGGAAGAATTCAAATACTCATTTTGACTGCCTCCAGAAGTTAGATCAGATGGCCAATGCAATTTGGTGCTAGGTCTTTTCCCTTTAGGTTTTACCCCAACAATGTTTTCATTAGTTTCGCTCACTCTCGAAATCAAGCATTTTACAGCAGGTTGGAGCAGCCTGTATCTCAGCACAGGAATAAGGTAGGGAAGAATTCAAATACTCATTTTGACTGCCTCCAGAAGTTAGATCAGATGGCCAATGCAATTTGGTGCTAGGCCTTTCCCTTTAGGTTTTACCCCAACAATGTTTTCATTAGTTTCGCTCACTCTCGAAATCAAGCATTTTACAGCAGGTTGGAGCAGCCTGTATCTCAGCACAGGAATAAGGTAGGGAAGAATTCTAAGGATCATTTTGACTGCCTCCAGAAGTTAGATCAGATGGCAAATTGTATTTGGTGCTAGGTCTTTCCCTTTAGGTTTTACCCCAACAATGTTTTCATTAGTTTCGCTCACTCTCGAAATCAAGCATTTTACAGCAGGTTGGAGCAGCCTGTATCTCAGCACAGGAATAAGGTAGGGAAGAATTCTAAGGATCATTTTGACTGCCTCCAGAAGTTGGATCAGATGGCCAATTGAATTTGGTGCTAGGTCTTTCCCTTTAGGTTTTACCCCAACAATGTTTTCATTAGTTTCGCTCACTCTCGAAATCAAGCATTTTACAGCAGGTTGGAGCAGCCTGTATCTCAGCACAGGAATAAGGTAGGGAAGAATTCTAAGGATCATTTTGACTGCCTCCAGAAGTTAGATCAGATGACAAATTGTATTTGGTGCTAGGTCTTTCCCTTTAGGTTTTACCCCAACAATGTTTTCATTAGTTTCGCTCACTCTCGAAATCAAGCATTTTACAGCAGGTTGGAGCAGCCTGTATCTCAGCACAGGAATAAGGTAGGGAAGAATTCTAAGGCTCATTTTGACTGCCTCCAGAAGTTAGATCAGATGGCAAATTGGATTTGGTGCTAGGTCTTTCCCTTTAGGTTTTTACCCCAACAATGTTTTCATTAGTTTCGCTCACTCTCGAAATCAAGCATTTTACAGCAGGTTGGAGCAGCCTGTATCTCAGCACAGGAATAAGGTAGGAAGAATTCTAAGGATCATTTTGACTGCCTCCAGAAGTTAGATCAGATGGCAAATTGGATTTGGTGCCAGGTCTTTCCCTTTAGGTTTTACCCCAACAATGTTTTCATTAGTTTCGCTCACTCTCGAAATCAAGCATTTTACAGCAGGTTGGAGCAGCCTGTATCTCAGCACAGGAATAAGGTAGGGAAGAATTCTAAGGATCATTTTGACTGCCTCCAGAAGTTAGATCAGATGGCAAATTGGATTTGATTTGGTGCTAGGTCTTTCCCTTTAGGTTTTACCCCAACAATGTTTTCATTAGTTTCGCTCACTCTCGAAATCAAGCATTTTACAGCAGGTTGGAGCAGCCTGTATCTCAGCACAGGAATAAGGTAGGGAAGAATTCAAATACTCATTTTGACTGCCTCCAGAAGTTAGATCAGATGGCCAATGCAATTTGGTGCTAGGCCTTTCCCTTTAGGTTTTACCCCAACAATGTTTTCATTAGTTTCGCTCACTCTCGAAATCAAGCATTTTTACAGCAGGTTGGAGCAGCCTGTATCTCAGCACAGGAATAAGGTAGGGAAGAATTCAAATACTCATTTTGACTGCCTCCAGAAGTTAGATCAGATGGCAAATTGGATTTGGTGCTAGGTCTTTCCCTTTAGGTTTTACCCCAACAATGTTTTCATTAGTTTCGATCACTCTCGAAATCAAGCATTTTACAGCAGGTTGGAGCAGCCTGTATCTCAGCACAGGAATAAGGTAGGGAATAATTCAAATACTCATTTTGACTGCCTCCAGAAGTTAGATCAGATGGCAAATTGTATTTGGTGCTAGGTCTTTCCCTTTAGGTTTTACCCCAACAATGTTTTCATTAGTTTCGCTCACTCTCGAAATCAAGCATTTTACAGCAGGTTGGAGCAGCCTGTATCTCAGCACAGGAATAAGGTAGGGAAGAATTCAAATACTCATTTTGACTGCCTCCAGAAGTTAGATCAGATGGCCAATGCAATTTGGAGCTAGGCATTTCCCTTTAGGTTTTACCCCAACAATGTTTTCATTAGTTTCGCTCACTCTCGAAATCAAGCATTTTACAGCAGGTTGGAGCAGCCTGTATCTCAGCACAGGAATAAGGTAGGGAAGAATTCTAAGGATCATTTTGACTGCCTCCAGAAGTTAGATCAGATGGCAAATTGGATTTGGTGCCAGGTCTTTCCCTTTAGGTTTTACCCCCAACAATGTTTTCATTAGTATCGCTCACTCTCGAAATCAAGCATTTTACAGCAGGTTGGAGCAGCCTGTATCTCAGCACAGGAATAAGGTAGGGAAGAATTCTAAGGATCATTTTGACTGCCTCCAGAAGTTAGATCAGATGGCAAATTGGATTTGGTGCCAGGTCTTTCCCTTTAGGTTTTACCCCAACAATGTTTTCATTAGTTTCGCTCACTCTCGAAATCAAGCATTTTACAGCAGGTTGGAGCAGCCTGTATCTCAGCACAGGAATAAGGTAGGGAAGAATTCAAATACTCATTTTGACTGCCTCCAGAAGTTAGATCAGATGGCAAATTGGATTTGGTGCTAGGTCTTTCCCTTTAGGTTTTACCCCAACAATGTTTTCATTAGTTTCGCTCACTCTCGAAATCAAGCATTTTACAGCAGGTTGGAGCAGCCTGTATCTCAGCACAGGAATAAGGTAGGGAAGAATTCAAAATACTCATTTTGACTGCCTCCAGAAGTTAGATCAGATGGCCAATGCAATTTGGTGCTAGGCCTTTCCCTTTAGGTTTTACCCCAACAATGTTTTCATTAGTTTCGCTCACTCTCGAAATCAAGCATTTTACAGCAGGTTGGAGCAGCCTGTATCTCAGCACAGGAATAAGGTAGGGAAGAATTCTAAGGATCATTTTGACTGCCTCCAGAAGTTAGATCGGATGGCAAATTGTATTTGGTGCCAGGTCTTTCCATTTAGGTTTTACCCCAGCAATGTTTTCATTAGTTTCGCTCACTCTCGAAATCAAGCATTTTACAGCAGGTTGGAGCAGCCTGTATCTCAGCACAGGAATAAGGTAGGGAAGAATTCAAACACTCATTTTGACTGCCTCCAGAAGTTAGATCAGATGGCAAATTGTATTTGGTGCTAGGCCTTTCCCTTTAGGTTTTACCCCAACAATGTTTTCATTAGTTTCGCTCACTCTCGAAATCAAGCATTTTACAGCAGGTTGGAGCAGCCTGTATCTCAGCACAGGAATAAGGTAGGGAAGAATTCAAATACTCATTTTGACTGCCTCCAGAAGTTAGATCAGATGGCCAATGCAATTTGGTGCTAGGTCTTTCCCTTTAGGTTTTACCCCAACAATGTTTTCATTAGTTTCGCTCACTCTCGAAATCAAGCATTTTACAGCATGTTGGAGCAGCCTGTATCTCAGCACAGGAATAAGGTAGGGAAGAATTCAAATACTCATTTTGACTGCCTCCAGAAGTTAGATCAGATGGCCAATGCAATTTGGTGCTAGGTCTTTCCCTTTAGGTTTTACCCCAACAATGTTTTCATTAGTTTCGCTCACTCTCGAAATCAAGCATTTTACAGCATGTTGGAGCAGCCTGTATCTCAGCACAGGAATAAGGTAGGGAATAATTCAAATACTCATTTTGACTGCCTCCAGAAGTTAGATCAGATGGCAAATTGTATTTGGTGCTAGGTCTTTCCCTTTAGGTTTTACCCCAACAATGTTTTCATTAGATTCGCTCACTCTCGAAATCAAGCATTTTACAGCAGGTTGGAGCAGCCTGTATCTCAGCACAGGAATAAGGTAGGGAAGAATTCAAATACTCATTTTGACTGCCTCCAGAAGTTAGATCAGATGGCCAATGCAATTTGGTGCTAGGCCTTTCCCTTTAGGTTTTACCCCAACAATGTTTTCATTAGTTTCGCTCACTCTCGAAATCAAGCATTTTACAGCAGGTTGGAGCAGCCTGTATCTCAGCACAGGAATAAGGTAGGGAAGAATTCTAAGGATCATTTTGACTGCCTCCAGAAGTTAGATCAGATGGCAAATTGGATTTGGTGCTAGGTCTTTCCCTTTAGGTTTTACCCCAACAATGTTTTCATTAGTTTCGCTCACTCTCGAAATCAAGCATTTTACAGCAGGTTGGAGCAGCCTGTATCTCAGCACAGGAATAAGGTAGGGAAGAATTCTAAGGATCATTTTGACTGCCTCCAGAAGTTAGATCAGATGGCAAATTGTATTTGGTGCCAGGTCTTTCCCTTTAGGTTTTACCCCAACAATGTTTTCATTAGTATCGCTCACTCTCGAAATCAAGCATTTTACAGCAGGTTGGAGCAGCCTGTATCTCAGCACAGGAATAAGGTAGGGAAGAATTCTAAGGATCATTTTGACTGCCTCCAGAAGTTAGATCAGATGGCAAATTGGATTTGGTGCCAGGTCTTTCCCTTTAGGTTTTACCCCAACAATGTTTTCATTAGTTTCGCTCACTCTCGAAATCAAGCATTTTACAGCAGGTTGGAGCAGCCTGTATCTCAGCACAGGAATAAGGTAGGGAAGAATTCTAAGGATCATTTTGACTGCCTCCAGAAGTTAGATCAGATGGCCAATGCAATTTGGTGCTAGGTCTTTCCCCTTAGGTTTTACCCCAACAATGTTTTCATTAGTTTCGCTCACTCTCGAAATCAAGCATTTTACAGCAGGTTGGAGCAGCCTGTATCTCAGCACAGGAATAAGGTAGGGAAGAATTCAAATACTCATTTTGACTGCCTCCAGAAGTTAGATCAGATGGCCAATGCAATTTGGTGCTAGGCCTTTCCCTTTAGGTTTTACCCCAACAATGTTTTCATTAGTTTCGCTCACTCTCGAAATCAAGCATTTTACAGCAGGTTGGAGCAGCCTGTATCTCAGCACAGGAATAAGGTAGGGAAGAATTCTAAGGATCATTTTGACTGCCTCCAGAAGTTAGATCAGATGGCAAATTGGATTTGGTGCCAGGTCTTTCCCTTTAGGTTTTACCCCAACAATGTTTTCATTAGTTTCGCTCACTCTCGAAATCAAGCATTTTACAGCAGGTTGGAGCAGCCTGTATCTCAGCACAGGAATAAGGTAGGGAAGAATTCAAATACTCATTTTGACTGCCTCCAGAAGTTAGATCAGATGGCAAATTGGATTTGGTGCTAGGTCTTTCCCTTTAGGTTTTACCCCAACAATGTTTTCATTAGTTTCGCTCACTCTCGAAATCAAGCATTTTACAGCAGGTTGGAGCAGCCTGTATCTCAGCACAGGAATAAGGTAGGGAAGAATTCAAATACTCATTTTGACTGCCTCCAGAAGTTAGATCAGATGGCCAATGCAATTTGGTGCTAGGCCTTTCCCTTTAGGTTTTACCCCAACAATGTTTTCATTAGTTTCGCTCACTCTCGAAATCAAGCATTTTACAGCAGGTTGGAGCAGCCTGTATCTCAGCACAGGAATAAGGTAGGGAAGAATTCAAATACTCATTTTGACTGCCTCCAGAAGTTAGATCGGATGGCAAATTGTATTTGGTGCCAGGTCTTTCCATTTAGGTTTTACCCCAGCAATGTTTTCATTAGTTTCGCTCACTCTCGAAATCAAGCATTTTACAGCATTTTGGAGCAGCCTGTATCTCAGCACAGGAATAAGGTAGGGAAGAATTCAAACACTCATTTTGACTGCCTCCAGAAGTTAGATCAGATGGCAAATTGTATTTGGTGCTAGGCCTTTCCCTTTAGGTTTTACCCCAACAATGTTTTCATTAGTTTCGCTCACTCTCGAAATCAAGCATTTTACAGCAGGTTGGAGCAGCCTGTATCTCAGCACAGGAATAAGGTAGGGAAGAATTCAAATACTCATTTTGACTGCCTCCAGAAGTTAGATCAGATGGCCAATGCAATTTGGTGCTAGGTCTTTCCCTTTAGGTTTTACCCCAACAATGTTTTCATTAGTTTCGCTCACTCTCGAAATCAAGCATTTTACAGCAGGTTGGAGCAGCCTGTATCTCAGCACAGGAATAAGGTAGGGAAGAATTCAAATACTCATTTTGACTGCCTCCAGAAGTTAGATCAGATGGCCAATGCAATTTGGTGCTAGGCCTTTCCCTTTAGGTTTTACCCCAACAATGTTTTCATTAGTTTCGCTCACTCTCGAAATCAAGCATTTTACAGCAGGTTGGAGCAGCCTGTATCTCAGCACAGGAATAAGGTAGGGAAGAATTCAAATACTCATTTTGACTGCCTCCAGAAGTTAGATCAGACGGCAAATTGGATTTGGTGCTAGGTCTTTCCCTTTAGGTTTTACCCCAACAATGTTTTCATTAGTTTCGCTCACTCTCGAAATCAAGCATTTTACAGCAGGTTGGAGCAGCCTGTATCTCAGCACAGGAATAAGGTAGGGAATAATTCAAATACTCATTTTGACTGCCTCCAGAAGTTAGATCAGATGGCAAATTGTATTTGGTGCTAGGTCTTTCCCTTTAGGTTTTACCCCAACAATGTTTTCATTAGATTCGCTCACTCTCGAAATCAAGCATTTTACAGCAGGTTGGAGCAGCCTGTATCTCAGCACAGGAATAAGGTAGGGAAGAATTCAAATACTCATTTTGACTGCCTCCAGAAGTTAGATCAGATGGCCAATGCAATTTGGTGCTAGGCCTTTCCCTTTAGGTTTTACCCCAACAATGTTTTCATTAGTTTCGCTCACTCTCGAAATCAAGCATTTTACAGCAGGTTGGAGCAGCCTGTATCTCAGCACAGGAATAAGGTAGGGAAGAATTCTAAGGATCATTTTGACTGCCTCCAGAAGTTAGATCAGATGGCAAATTGGATTTGGTGCTAGGTCTTTCCCTTTAGGTTTTACCCCAACAATGTTTTCATTAGTTTCGCTCACTCTCGAAATCAAGCATTTTACAGCAGGTTGGAGCAGCCTGTATCTCAGCACAGGAATAAGGTAGGGAAGAATTCTAAGGATCATTTTGACTGCCTCCAGAAGTTAGATCAGATGGCAAATTGTATTTGGTGCCAGGTCTTTCCCTTTAGGTTTTACCCCAGCAATATTTTCATTAGTATCGCTCACTCTCGAAATCAAGCATTTTACAGCAGGTTGGAGCAGCCTGTATCTCAGCACAGGAATAAGGTAGGGAAGAATTCTAAGGATCATTTTGACTGCCTCCAGAAGTTAGATCAGATGGCAAATTGGATTTGGTGCCAGGTCTTTCCCTTTAGGTTTTACCCCAACAATGTTTTCATTAGTTTCGCTCACTCTCGAAATCAAGCATTTTACAGCAGGTTGGAGCAGCCTGTATCTCAGCACAGGAATAAGGTAGGGAAGAATTCTAAGGATCATTTTGACTGCCTCCAGAAGTTAGATCAGATGGCCAATGCAATTTGGTGCTAGGTCTTTCCCCTTAGGTTTTACCCCAACAATGTTTTCATTAGTTTCGCTCACTCTCGAAATCAAGCATTTTACAGCAGGTTGGAGCAGCCTGTATCTCAGCACAGGAATAAGGTAGGGAAGAATTCAAATACTCATTTTGACTGCCTCCAGAAGTTAGATCAGATGGCCAATGCAATTTGGTGCTAGGCCTTTCCCTTTAGGTTTTACCCCAACAATGTTTTCATTAGTTTCGCTCACTCTCGAAATCAAGCATTTTACAGCAGGTTGGAGCAGCCTGTATCTCAGCACAGGAATAAGGTAGGGAAGAATTCTAAGGATCATTTTGACTGCCTCCAGAAGTTAGATCAGATGGCAAATTGGATTTGGTGCTAGGTCTTTCCCTTTAGATTTTACCCCAACAATGTTTTCATTAGTTTCGCTCACTCTCGAAATCAAGCATTTTACAGCAGGTTGGAGCAGCCTGTATCTCAGCACAGGAATAAGGTAGGGAAGAATTCTAAGGATCATTTTGACTGCCTCCAGAAGTTAGATCAGATGGCAAATTGTATTTGGTGCTAGGTCTTTCCCTTTAGGTTTTACCCCAACAATGTTTTCATTAGTTTCGCTCACTCTCGAAATCAAGCATTTTACAGCAGGTTGGAGCAGCCTGTATCTCAGCACAGGAATAAGGTAGGGAAGAATTCTAAGGATCATTTTGACTGCCTCCAGAAGTTAGATCAGATGGCAAATTGGATTTGGTGCTAGGTCTTTCCCTTTAGGTTTTACCCCAACAATGTTTTCATTAGTTTCGCTCACTCTCGAAATCAAGCATTTTACAGCAGGTTGGAGCAGCCTGTATCTCAGCACAGGAATAAGGTAGGGAAGAATTCAAATACTCATTTTGACTGCCTCCAGAAGTTAGATCAGATGGCCAATGCAATTTGGTGCTAGGTCTTTCCCTTTAGGTTTTACCCCAACAATGTTTTCATTAGTTTCGCTCACTCTCGAAATCAAGCATTTTACAGCAGGTTGGAGCAGCCTGTATCTCAGCACAGGAATAAGGTAGGGAAGAATTCAAATACTCATTTTGACTGCCTCCAGAAGTTAGATCAGATGGCCAATGCAATTTGGTGCTAGGCCTTTCCCTTTAGGTTTTACCCCAACAATGTTTTCATTAGTTTCGATCACTCTCGAAATCAAGCATTTTACAGCAGGTTGGAGCAGCCTGTATCTCAGCACAGGAATAAGGTAGGGAATAATTCAAATACTCATTTTGACTGCCTCCAGAAGTTAGATCAGATGGCAAATTGGATTTGGTGCTAGGTCTTTCCCTTTAGGTTTTACCCCAACAATGTTTTCATTAGTTTCGCTCACTCTCGAAATCAAGCATTTTACAGCAGGTTGGAGCAGCCTGTATCTCAGCACAGGAATAAGGTAGGGAAGAATTCAAATACTCATTTTGACTGCCTCCAGAAGTTAGATCAGATGGCCAATGCAATTTGGTGCTAGGCATTTCCCTTTAGGTTTTACCCCAACAATGTTTTCATTAGTTTCGCTCACTCTCGAAATCAAGCATTTTACAGCAGGTTGGAGCAGCCTGTATCTCAGCACAGGAATAAGGTAGGGAAGAATTCTAAGGATCATTTTGACTGCCTCCAGAAGTTAGATCAGATGGCAAATTGGATTTGGTGCTAGGTCTTTCCCTTTAGGTTTTACCCCAACAATGTTTTCATTAGTTTCGCTCACTCTCGAAATCAAGCATTTTACAGCAGGTTGGAGCAGCCTGTATCTCAGCACAGGAATAAGGTAGGGAAGAATTCTAAGGATCATTTTGACTGCCTCCAGAAGTTAGATCAGATGGCAAATTGTATTTGGTGCCAGGTCTTTCCCTTTAGGTTTTACCCCAACAATGTTTTCATTAGTATCGCTCACTCTCGAAATCAAGCATTTTACAGCAGGTTGGAGCAGCCTGTATCTCAGCACAGGAATAAGGTAGGGAAGAATTCTAAGGATCATTTTGACTGCCTCCAGAAGTTAGATCAGATGGCAAATTGGATTTGGTGCCAGGTCTTTCCCTTTAGGTTTTACCCCAACAATGTTTTCATTAGTTTCGCTCACTCTCGAAATCAAGCATTTTACAGCAGGTTGGAGCAGCCTGTATCTCAGCACAGGAATAAGGTAGGGAAGAATTCAAATACTCATTTTGACTGCCTCCAGAAGTTAGATCAGATGGCAAATTGTATTTGGTGCTAGGTCTTTCCCTTTAGGTTTTACCCCAACAATGTTTTCATTAGTTTCGCTCACTCTCGAAATCAAGCATTTTACAGCAGGTTGGAGCAGCCTGTATCTCAGCACAGGAATAAGGTAGGGAAGAATTCAAATACTCATTTTGACTGCCTCCAGAAGTTAGATCAGATGGCCAATGCAATTTGGTGCTAGGCATTTCCCTTTAGGTTTTACCCCAACAATGTTTTCATTAGTTTCGCTCACTCTCGAAATCAAGCATTTTACAGCAGGTTGGAGCAGCCTGTATCTCAGCACAGGAATAAGGTAGGGAAGAATTCTAAGGATCATTTTGACTGCCTCCAGAAGTTAGATCAGATGGCAAATTGGATTTGGTGCTAGGTCTTTCCCTTTAGGTTTTACCCCAACAATGTTTTCATTAGTTTCGCTCACTCTCGAAATCAAGCATTTTACAGCAGGTTGGAGCAGCCTGTATCTCAGCACAGGAATAAGGTAGGGAAGAATTCAAATACTCATTTTGACTGCCTCCAGAAGTTAGATCAGATGGCCAATGCAATTTGGTGCTAGGTCTTTCCCTTTAGGTTTTACCCCAACAATGTTTTCATTAGTTTCGCTCACTCTCGAAATCAAGCATTTTACAGCAGGTTGGAGCAGCCTGTATCTCAGCACAGGAATAAGGTAGGGAAGAATTCAAATACTCATTTTGACTGCCTCCAGAAGTTAGATCAGATGGCCAATGCAATTTGGTGCTAGGCCTTTCCCTTTAGGTTTTACCCCAACAATGTTTTCATTAGTTTCGCTCACTCTCGAAATCAAGCATTTTACAGCAGGTTGGAGCAGCCTGTATCTCAGCACAGGAATAAGGTAGGGAAGAATTCTAAGGATCATTTTGACTGCCTCCAGAAGTTAGATCAGATGGCAAATTGTATTTGGTGCCAGGTCTTTCCATTTAGGTTTTACCCCAGCAATGTTTTCATTAGTTTCGCTCACTCTCGAAATCAAGCATTTTACAGCAGGTTGGAGCAGCCTGTATCTCAGCACAGGAATAAGGTAGGGAAGAATTCAAACACTCATTTTGACTGCCTCCAGAAGTTAGATCAGATGGCAAATTGGATTTGGTGCTAGGCCTTTCCCTTTAGGTTTTACCCCAACAATGTTTTCATTAGTTTCGCTCACTCTCGAAATCAAGCATTTTACAGCAGGTTGGAGCAGCCTGTATCTCAGCACAGGAATAAGGTAGGGAAGAATTCAAATACTCATTTTGACTGCCTCCAGAAGTTAGATCAGATGGCCAATGCAATTTGGTGCTAGGTCTTTCCCTTTAGGTTTTACCCCAACAATGTTTTCATTAGTTTCGCTCACTCTCGAAATCAAGCATTTTACAGCATGTTGGAGCAGCCTGTATCTCAGCACAGGAATAAGGTAGGGAAGAATTCAAATACTCATTTTGACTGCCTCCAGAAGTTAGATCAGATGGCCAATGCAATTTGGTGCTAGGCCTTTCCCTTTAGGTTTTACCCCAACAATGTTTTCATTAGTTTCGCTCACTCTCGAAATCAAGCATTTTACAGCAGGTTGGAGCAGCCTGTATCTCAGCACAGGAATAAGGTAGGGAAGAATTCAAATACTCATTTTGACTGCCTCCAGAAGTTAGATCAGACGGCAAATTGGATTTGGTGCTAGGTCTTTCCCTTTAGGTTTTACCCCAACAATGTTTTCATTAGTTTCGCTCACTCTCGAAATCAAGCATTTTACAGCAGGTTGGAGCAGCCTGTATCTCAGCACAGGAATAAGGTAGGGAAGAATTCAAATACTCATTTTGACTGCCTCCAGAAGTTAGATCAGATGGCCAATGCAATTTGGTGCTAGGCCTTTCCCTTTAGGTTTTACCCCAACAATGTTTTCATTAGTTTCGCTCACTCTCGAAATCAAGCATTTTACAGCAGGTTGGAGCAGCCTGTATCTCAGCACAGGAATAAGGTAGGGAAGAATTCTAAGGATCATTTTGACTGCCTCCAGAAGTTAGATCAGATGGCAAATTGGATTTGGTGCTAGGTCTTTCCCTTTAGGTTTTACCCCAACAATGTTTTCATTAGTTTCGCTCACTCTCGAAATCAAGCATTTTACAGCAGGTTGGAGCAGCCTGTATCTCAGCACAGGAATAAGGTAGGGAAGAATTCTAAGGATCATTTTGACTGCCTCCAGAAGTTAGATCAGATGGCAAATTGTATTTGGTGCCAGGTCTTTCCCTTTAGGTTTTACCCCAACAATGTTTTCATTAGTATCGCTCACTCTCGAAATCAAGCATTTTACAGCAGGTTGGAGCAGCCTGCATCTCAGCACAGGAATAAGGTAGGGAAGAATTCTAAGGATCATTTTGACTGCCTCCAGAAGTTAGATCAGATGGCCAATGCAATTTGGTGCTAGGTCTTTCCCCTTAGGTTTTACCCCAACAATGTTTTCATTAGTTTCGCTCACTCTCGAAATCAAGCATTTTACAGCAGGTTGGAGCAGCCTGTATCTCAGCACAGGAATAAGGTAGGGAAGAATTCAAATACTCATTTTGACTGCCTCCAGAAGTTAGATCAGATGGCCAATGCAATTTGGTGCTAGGCCTTTCCCTTTAGGTTTTACCCCAACAATGTTTTCATTAGTTTCGCTCACTCTCGAAATCAAGCATTTTACAGCAGGTTGGAGCAGCCTGTATCTCAGCACAGGAATAAGGTAGGGAAGAATTCTAAGGATCATTTTGACTGCCTCCAGAAGTTAGATCAGATGGCAAATTGGATTTGGTGCTAGGTCTTTCCCTTTAGGTTTTACCCCAACAATGTTTTCATTAGTTTCGCTCACTCTCGAAATCAAGCATTTTACAGCAGGTTGGAGCAGCCTGTATCTCAGCACAGGAATAAGGTAGGGAAGAATTCTAAGGATCATTTTGACTGCCTCCAGAAGTTAGATCAGATGGCAAATTGTATTTGGTGCTAGGTCTTTCCCTTTAGGTTTTACCCCAACAATGTTTTCATTAGTTTCGCTCACTCTCGAAATCAAGCATTTTACAGCAGGTTGGAGCAGCCTGTATCTCAGCACAGGAATAAGGTAGGGAAGAATTCTAAGGATCATTTTGACTGCCTCCAGAAGTTAGATCAGATGGCAAATTGGATTTGGTGCTAGGTCTTTCCCTTTAGGTTTTACCCCAACAATGTTTTCATTAGTTTCGCTCACTCTCGAAATCAAGCATTTTACAGCAGGTTGGAGCAGCCTGTATCTCAGCACAGGAATAAGGTAGGGAAGAATTCAAATACTCATTTTGACTGCCTCCAGAAGTTAGATCAGATGGCCAATGCAATTTGGTGCTAGGTCTTTCCCTTTAGGTTTTACCCCAACAATGTTTTCATTAGTTTCGCTCACTCTCGAAATCAAGCATTTTACAGCAGGTTGGAGCAGCCTGTATCTCAGCACAGGAATAAGGTAGGGAAGAATTCAAATACTCATTTTGACTGCCTCCAGAAGTTAGATCAGATGGCCAATGCAATTTGGTGCTAGGTCTTTCCCTTTAGGTTTTACCCCAACAATGTTTTCATTAGTTTCGATCACTCTCGAAATCAAGCATTTTACAGCAGGTTGGAGCAGCCTGTATCTCAGCACAGGAATAAGGTAGGGAATAATTCAAATACTCATTTTGACTGCCTCCAGAAGTTAGATCAGATGGCAAATTGGATTTGGTGCTAGGTCTTTCCCTTTAGGTTTTACCCCAACAATGTTTTCATTAGTTTCGCTCACTCTCGAAATCAAGCATTTTACAGCAGGTTGGAGCAGCCTGTATCTCAGCACAGGAATAAGGTAGGGAAGAATTCAAATACTCATTTTGACTGCCTCCAGAAGTTAGATCAGATGGCCAATGCAATTTGGTGCTAGGCATTTCCCTTTAGGTTTTACCCCAACAATGTTTTCATTAGTTTCGCTCACTCTCGAAATCAAGCATTTTACAGCAGGTTGGAGCAGCCTGTATCTCAGCACAGGAATAAGGTAGGGAAGAATTCTAAGGATCATTTTGACTGCCTCCAGAAGTTAGATCAGATGGCAAATTGGATTTGGTGCTAGGTCTTTCCCTTTAGGTTTTACCCCAACAATGTTTTCATTAGTTTCGCTCACTCTCGAAATCAAGCATTTTACAGCAGGTTGGAGCAGCCTGTATCTCAGCACAGGAATAAGGTAGGGAAGAATTCTAAGGATCATTTTGACTGCCTCCAGAAGTTAGATCAGATGGCAAATTGTATTTGGTGCCAGGTCTTTCCCTTTAGGTTTTACCCCAACAATGTTTTCATTAGTATCGCTCACTCTCGAAATCAAGCATTTTACAGCAGGTTGGAGCAGCCTGTATCTCAGCACAGGAATAAGGTAGGGAAGAATTCTAAGGATCATTTTGACTGCCTCCAGAAGTTAGATCAGATGGCAAATTGGATTTGGTGCCAGGTCTTTCCCTTTAGGTTTTACCCCAACAATGTTTTCATTAGTTTCGCTCACTCTCGAAATCAAGCATTTTACAGCAGGTTGGAGCAGCCTGTATCTCAGCACAGGAATAAGGTAGGGAAGAATTCAAATACTCATTTTGACTGCCTCCAGAAGTTAGATCAGATGGCAAATTGTATTTGGTGCTAGGTCTTTCCCTTTAGGTTTTACCCCAACAATGTTTTCATTAGTATCGCTCACTCTCGAAATCAAGCATTTTACAGCAGGTTGGAGCAGCCTGTATCTCAGCACAGGAATAAGGTAGGGAAGAATTCTAAGGATCATTTTGACTGCCTCCAGAAGTTAGATCAGATGGCAAATTGGATTTGGTGCCAGGTCTTTCCCTTTAGGTTTTACCCCAACAATGTTTTCATTAGTTTCGCTCACTCTCGAAATCAAGCATTTTACAGCAGGTTGGAGCAGCCTGTATCTCAGCACAGGAATAAGGTAGGGAAGAATTCAAATACTCATTTTGACTGCCTCCAGAAGTTAGATCAGATGGCCAATGCAATTTGGTGCTAGGCATTTCCCTTTAGGTTTTACCCCAACAATGTTTTCATTAGTTTCGCTCACTCTCGAAATCAAGCATTTTACAGCAGGTTGGAGCAGCCTGTATCTCAGCACAGGAATAAGGTAGGGAAGACTTCTAAGGATCATTTTGACTGCCTCCAGAAGTTAGATCAGATGGCAAATTGGATTTGGTGCTAGGTCTTTCCCTTTAGGTTTTACCCCAACAATGTTTTCATTAGTTTCGCTCACTCTCGAAATCAAGCATTTTATAGCAGGTTGGAGCAGCCTGTATCTCAGCACAGGAATAAGGTAGGGAAGAATTCAAATACTCATTTTGACTGCCTCCAGAAGTTAGATCAGATGGCCAATGCAATTTGGTGCTAGGCCTTTCCCTTTAGGTTTTACCCCAACAATGTTTTCATTAGTTTCGCTCACTCTCGAAATCAAGCATTTTACAGCAGGTTGGAGCAGCCTGTATCTCAGCACAGGAATAAAGTAGGGAATAATTCAAATACTCATTTTGACTGCCTCCAGAAGTTAGATCAGATGGCAAATTGGATTTGGTGCTAGGTCTTTCCCTTTAGGTTTTACCCCAACAATGTTTTCATTAGTTTCGCTCACTCTCGAAATCAAGCATTTTACAGCAGGTTGGAGCAGCCTGTATCTCAGCACAGGAATAAGGTAGGGAAGAATTCAAATACTCATTTTGACTGCCTCCAGAAGTTAGATCAGATGGCCAATGCAATTTGGTGCTAGGCATTTCCCTTTAGGTTTTACCCCAACAATGTTTTCATTAGTTTCGCTCACTCTCGAAATCAAGCATTTTACAGCAGGTTGGAGCAGCCTGTATCTCAGCACAGGAATAAGGTAGGGAAGAATTCAAATACTCATTTTGACTGCCTCCAGAAGTTAGATCAGATGGCAAATTGGATTTGGTGCTAGGTCTTTCCCTTTAGGTTTTACCCCAACAATGTTTTCATTAGTTTCGCTCACTCTCGAAATCAAGCATTTTACAGCAGGTTGGAGCAGCCTGTATCTCAGCACAGGAATAAGGTAGGGAAGAATTCAAATACTCATTTTGACTGCCTCCAGAAGTTAGATCAGATGGCCAATGCAATTTGGTGCTAGGTCTTTCCCTTTAGGTTTTACCCCAACAATGTTTTCATTAGTTTCGCTCACTCTCGAAATCAAGCATTTTACAGCAGGTTGGAGCAGCCTGTATCTCAGCACAGGAATAAGGTAGGGAAGAATTCTAAGGATCATTTTGACTGCCTCCAGAAGTTAGATCAGATGGCAAATTGCATTTGGTGCTAGGTCTTTCCCTTTAGGTTTTACCCCAACAATGTTTTCATTAGTTTCGCTCACTCTCGAAATCAAGCATTTTACAGCAGGTTGGAGCAGCCTGTATCTCAGCACAGGAATAAGGTAGGGAAGAATTCTAAGGATCATTTTGACTGCCTCCAGAAGTTAGATCAGATGGCAAATTGGATTTGGTGCCAGGTCTTTCCCTTTAGGTTTTACCCCAACAATGTTTTCATTAGTTTCGCTCACTCTCGAAATCAAGCATTTTACAGCAGGTTGGAGCAGCCTGTATCTCAGCACAGGAATAAGGTAGGGAAGAATTCTAAGGATCATTTTGACTGCCTCCAGAAGTTAGATCAGATGGCAAATTGGATTTGGTGCCAGGTCTTTCCCTTTAGGTTTTACCCCAACAATGTTTTCATTAGTTTCGCTCACTCTCGAAATCAAGCATTTTACAGCAGGTTGGAGCAGCCTGTATCTCAGCACAGGAATAAGGTAGGGAAGAATTCAAATACTCATTTTGACTGCCTCCAGAAGTTAGATCAGATGGCCAATGCAATTTGGTATAAGGCCTTTCCCTTTAGGTTTTACCCCAACAATGTTTTCATTAGTTTCGCTCACTCTCGAAATCAAGCATTTTACAGCAGGTTGGAGCAGCCTGTATCTCAGCACAGGAATAAGGTAGGGAAGAATTCAAATACTCATTTTGACTGCCTCCAGAAGTTAGATCGGATGGCAAATTGTATTTGGTGCCAGGTCTTTCCATTTAGGTTTTACCCCAACAATGTTTTCATTAGTTTCGCTCACTCTCGAAATCAAGCATTTTACAGCAGGTTGGAGCAGCCTGTATCTCAGCACAGGAATAAGGTAGGGAAGAATTCAAACACTCATTTTGACTGCCTCCAGAAGTTAGATCAGATGGCAAATTGGATTTGGTGCTAGGCCTTTCCCTTTAGGTTTTACCCCAACAATGTTTTCATTAGTTTCGCTCACTCTCGAAATCAAGCATTTTACAGCAGGTTGGAGCAGCCTGTATCTCAGCACAGGAATAAGGTAGGGAAGAATTCAAATACTCATTTTGACTGCCTCCAGAAGTTAGATCAGATGGCCAATGCAATTTGGTGTTAGTTCTTTCCCTTTAGGTTTTACCCCAACAATGTTTTCATTAGTTTCGCTCACTCTCGAAATCAAGCATTTTACAGCAGGTTGGAGCAGCCTGTATCTCAGCACAGGAATAAGGTAGGGAAGAATTCAAATACTCATTTTGACTGCCTCCAGAAATTAGATCAGATGGCCAATGCAATTTGGTGCTAGGCCTTTCCCTTTAGGTTTTACCCCAACAATGTTTTCATTAGTTTCGCTCACTCTCGAAATCAAGCATTTTACAGCTGGTTGGAGCACCCTGTATCTCAGCACAGGAATAAGGTAGGGAAGAATTCAAATACTCATTTTGACTGCCTCCAGAAGTTAGATCAGATGGCCAATTGTATTTGGTGCTAGGTCTTTCCCTTTAGGTTTTACCCCAACAATGTTTTCATTAGTTTCGCTCACTCTCGAAATCAAGCATTTTACAGCAGGTTGGAGCAGCCTGTATCTCAGCACAGGAATAAGGTAGGGAAGAATTCAAATACTCATTTTGACTGCCTCCAGAAGTTAGATCAGATGGCAAATTGGATTCGGTGCTAGGTCTTTCCCTTTAGGTTTTACCCCAACAATGTTTTCATTAGTTTCGCTCACTCTCGAAATCAAGCATTTTACAGCAGGTTGGAGCAGCCTGTATCTCAGCACAGGAATAAGGTAGGGAAGAATTCAAATACTCATTTTGACTGCCTCCAGAAGTTAGATCAGATGGCCAATGCAATTTGGTGCTAGGCATTTCCCTTTAGGTTTTACCCCAACAATGTTTTCATTAGTTTCGCTCACTCTCGAAATCAAGCATTTTACAGCAGGTTGGAGCAGCCTGTATCTCAGCACAGGAATAAGGTAGGGAAGAATTCTAAGGATCATTTTGACTGCCTCCAGAAGTTAGATCAGATGGCAAATTGGATTTGATGCTAGGTCTTTCCCTTTAGGTTTTACCCCAACAATGTTTTCATTAGTTTCGCTCACTCTCGAAATCAAGCATTTTACAGCAGGTTGGAGCAGCCTGTATCTCAGCACAGGAATAAGGTAGGGAAGAATTCAAATACTCATTTTGACTGCCTCCAGAGGTTAGATCGGATGGCAAATTGTATTTGGTGCCAGGTCTTTCCATTTAGGTTTTACCCCAACAATGTTTTCATTAGTTTCGCTCACTCTCGAAATCAAGCATTTTACAGCAGGTTGGAGCAGCCTGTATCTCAGCACAGGAATAAGGTAGGGAAGAATTCAAACACTCATTTTGACTGCCTCCAGAAGTTAGATCAGATGGCAAATTGTATTTGGTGCTAGGCCTTTCCCTTTAGGTTTTACCCCAACAATGTTTTCATTAGTTTCGCTCACTCTCGAAATCAAGCATTTTACAGCAGGTTGGAGCAGCCTGTATCTCAGCACAGGAATAAGGTAGGGAAGAATTCAAATACTCATTTTGACTGCCTCCAGAAGTTAGATCAGATGGCCAATGCAATTTGGTGCTAGGCCTTTCCCTTTAGGTTTTACCCCAACAATGTTTTCATTAGTTTCGCTCACTCTCGAAATCAAGCATTTTACAGCAGGTTGGAGCAGCCTGTATCTCAGCACAGGAATAAGGTAGGGAAGAATTCAAATACTCATTTTGACTGCCTCCAGAAGTTAGATCAGATGGCAAATTGGATTTGGTGCTAGGTCTTTCCCTTTAGGTTTTACCCCAACAATGTTTTCATTAGTTTCGCTCACTCTCGAAATCAAGCATTTTACAGCAGGTTGGAGCAGCCTGTATCTGAGCACAGGAATAAGGTAGGGAAGAATTCAAATACTCATTTTGACTGCCTCCAGAAGTTAGATCAGATGGCAAATTGTATGTGGTGCTAGGTCTTTCCCTTTAGGTTTTACCCCAACAATGTTTTCATTAGTTTCGCTCACTCTCGAAATCAAGCATTTTACAGCAGGTTGGAGCAGCCTGTATCTCAGCACAGGAATAAGGTAGGGAAGAATTCAAATACTCATTTTGACTGCCTCCAGAAGTTAGATCAGATGGCCAATGCAATTTGGTGCTAGGCCTTTCCCTTTAGGTTTTACCCCAACAATGTTTTCATTAGTTTCGCTCACTCTCGAAATCAAGCATTTTACAGCAGGTTGGAGCAGCCTGTATCTCAGCACAGGAATAAGGTAGGGAAGAATTCTAAGGATCATTTTGACTGCCTCCAGAAGTTAGATCAGATGGCAAATTGGATTTGGTGCTAGGTCTTTCCCTTTAGGTTTTACCCCAACAATGTTTTCATTAGTTTCGCTCACTCTCGAAATCAAGCATTTTACAGCAGGTTGGAGCAGCCTGTATCTCAGCACAGGAATAAGGTAGGGAAGAATTCTAAGGATCATTTTGACTGCCTCCAGAAGTTAGATCAGATGGCAAATTGTATTTGGTGCCAGGTCTTTCCCTTTAGGTTTTACCCCAACAATGTTTTCATTAGTATCGCTCACTCTCGAAATCAAGCATTTTACAGCAGGTTGGAGCAGCCTGTATCTCAGCACAGGAATAAGGTAGGGAAGAATTCTAAGGATCATTTTGACTGCCTCCAGAAGTTAGATCAGATGGCAAATTGGATTTGGTGCCAGGTCTTTCCCTTTAGGTTTTACCCCAACAATGTTTTCATTAGTTTCGCTCACTCTCGAAATCAAGCATTTTACAGCAGGTTGGAGCAGCCTGTATCTCAGCACAGGAATAAGGTAGGGAAGAATTCAAATACTCATTTTGACTGCCTCCAGAAGTTAGATCAGATGGCAAATTGTATTTGGTGCTAGGTCTTTCCCTTTAGGTTTTACCCCAACAATGTTTTCATTAGTTTCGCTCACTCTCGAAATCAAGCATTTTACAGCAGGTTGGAGCAGCCTGTATCTCAGCACAGGAATAAGGTAGGGAAGAATTCAAATACTCATTTTGACTGCCTCCAGAAGTTAGATCAGATGGCCAATGCAATTTGGTGCTAGGCCTTTCCCTTTAGGTTTTACCCCAACAATGTTTTCATTAGTTTCGCTCACTCTCGAAATCAAGCATTTTACAGCAGGTTGGAGCAGCCTGTATCTCAGCACAGGAATAAGGTAGGGAAGAATTCTAAGGATCATTTTGACTGCCTCCAGAAGTTAGATCAGATGGCAAATTGTATTTGGTGCTAGGTCTTTCCCTTTAGGTTTTACCCCAACAATGTTTTCATTAGTTTCGCTCACTCTCGAAATCAAGCATTTTACAGCAGGTTGGAGCAGCCTGTATCTCAGCACAGGAATAAGGTAGGGAAGAATTCAAATACTCATTTTGACTGCCTCCAGAAGTTAGATCAGATGGCAAATTGGATTTGGTGCTAGGTCTTTCCCTTTAGGTTTTACCCCAACAATGTTTTCATTAGTTTCGCTCACTCTCGAAATCAAGCATTTTACAGCAGGTTGGAGCAGCCTGTATCTCAGCACAGGAATAAGGTAGGGAAGAATTCAAATACTCATTTTGACTGCCTCCAGAAGTTAGATCAGATGGCCAATGCAATTTGGTGCTAGGCATTTCCCTTTAGGTTTTACCCCAACAATGTTTTCATTAGTTTCGCTCACTCTCGAAATCAAGCATTTTACAGCAGGTTGGAGCAGCCTGTATCTCAGCACAGGAATAAGGTAGGGAAGAATTCTAAGGATCATTTTGACTGCCTCCAGAAGTTAGATCAGATGGCAAATTGGATTTGATGCTAGGTCTTTCCCTTTAGGTTTTACCCCAACAATGTTTTCATTAGTTTCGCTCACTCTCGAAATCAAGCATTTTACAGCAGGTTGGAGCAGCCTGTATCTCAGCACAGGAATAAGGTAGGGAAGAATTCAAATACTCATTTTGACTGCCTCCAGAGGTTAGATCGGATGGCAAATTGTATTTGGTGCCAGGTCTTTCCATTTAGGTTTTACCCCAACAATGTTTTCATTAGTTTCGCTCACTCTCGAAATCAAGCATTTTACAGCAGGTTGGAGCAGCCTGTATCTCAGCACAGGAATAAGGTAGGGAAGAATTCAAACACTCATTTTGACTGCCTCCAGAAGTTAGATCAGATGGCAAATTGTATTTGGTGCTAGGCCTTTCCCTTTAGGTTTTACCCCAACAATGTTTTCATTAGTTTCGCTCACTCTCGAAATCAAGCATTTTACAGCAGGTTGGAGCAGCCTGTATCTCAGCACAGGAATAAGGTAGGGAAGAATTCAAATACTCATTTTGACTGCCTCCAGAAGTTAGATCAGATGGCCAATGCAATTTGGTGCTAGGTCTTTCCCTTTAGGTTTTACCCCAACAATGTTTTCATTAGTTTCGCTCACTCTCGAAATCAAGCATTTTACAGCATGTTGGAGCAGCCTGTATCTCAGCACAGGAATAAGGTAGGGAAGAATTCAAATACTCATTTTGACTGCCTCCAGAAGTTAGATCAGATGGCCAATGCAATTTGGTGCTAGGCCTTTCCCTTTAGGTTTTACCCCAACAATGTTTTCATTAGTTTCGCTCACTCTCGAAATCAAGCATTTTACAGCAGGTTGGAGCAGCCTGTATCTCAGCACAGGAATAAGGTAGGGAAGAATTCAAATACTCATTTTGACTGCCTCCAGAAGTTAGATCAGATGGCAAATTGGATTTGGTGCTAGGTCTTTCCCTTTAGGTTTTACCCCAACAATGTTTTCATTAGTTTCGCTCACTCTCGAAATCAAGCATTTTACAGCAGGTTGGAGCAGCCTGTATCTCAGCACAGGAATAAGGTAGGGAAGAATTCAAATACTCATTTTGACTGCCTCCAGAAGTTAGATCAGATGGCAAATTGTATTTGGTGCTAGGTCTTTCCCTTTAGGTTTTACCCCAACAATGTTTTCATTAGTTTCGCTCACTCTCGAAATCAAGCATTTTACAGCAGGTTGGAGCAGCCTGTATCTCAGCAAAGGAATAAGGTAGGGAAGAATTCAAATACTCATTTTGACTGCCTCCAGAAGTTAGATCAGATGGCCAATGCAATTTGGTGCTAGGCATTTCCCTTTAGGTTTTACCCCAACAATGTTTTCATTAGTTTCGCTCACTCTCGAAATCAAGCATTTTACAGCAGGTTGGAGCAGCCTGTATCTCAGCACAGGAATAAGGTAGGGAAGAATTCTAAGGATCATTTTGACTGCCTCCAGAAGTTAGATCAGATGGCAAATTGGATTTGGTGCTAGGTCTTTCCCTTTAGGTTTTACCCCAACAATGTTTTCATTAGTTTCGCTCACTCTCGAAATCAAGCATTTTACAGCAGGTTGGAGCAGCCTGTATCTCAGCACAGGAATAAGGTAGGGAAGAATTCTAAGGATCATTTTGACTGCCTCCAGAAGTTAGATCAGATGGCAAATTGTATTTGGTGCCAGGTCTTTCCCTTTAGGTTTTACCCCAACAATGTTTTCATTAGTTTCGCTCACTCTCGAAATCAAGCATTTTACAGCAGGTTGGAGCAGCCTGTATCTCAGCACAGGAATAAGGTAGGGAAGAATTCTAAGGATCATTTTGACTGCCTCCAGAAGTTAGATCAGATGGCAAATTGTATTTGGTGCCAGGTCTTTCCCTTTAGGTTTTACCCCAACAATGTTTTCATTAGTTTCGCTCACTCTCGAAATCAAGCATTTTACAGCAGGTTGGAGCAGCCTGTATCTCAGCACAGGAATAAGGTAGGGAAGAATTCAAATACTCATTTTGACTGCCTCCAGAAGTTAGATCAGATGGCAAATTGTATTTGGTGCTAGGTCTTTCCCTTTAGGTTTTACCCCAACAATGTTTTCATTAGTTTCGCTCACTCTCGAAATCAAGCATTTTACAGCAGGTTGGAGCAGCCTGTATCTCAGCACAGGAATAAGGTAGGGAAGAATTCTAAGGATCATTTTGACTGCCTCCAGAAGTTAGATCAGATGGCCAATGCAATTTGGTGCTAGGCCTTTCCCTTTAGGTTTTACCCCAACAATGTTTTCATTAGTTTCGATCACTCTCGAAATCAAGCATTTTACAGCAGGTTGGAGCAGCCTGTATCTCAGCACAGGAATAAGGTAGGGAAGAATTCAAATACTCATTTTGACTGCCTCCAGAAGTTAGATCAGATGGCAAATTGTATTTGGTGCTAGGTCTTTCCCTTTAGGTTTTACCCCAACAATGTTTTCATTAGTTTCGCTCACTCTCGAAATCAAGCATTTTACAGCAGGTTGGAGCAGCCTGTATCTCAGCACAGGAATAAGGTAGGGAAGAATTCTAAGGATCATTTTGACTGCCTCCAGAAGTTAGATCAGATGGCAAATTGTATTTGGTGCCAGGTCTTTCCCTTTAGGTTTTACCCCAACAATGTTTTCATTAGTATCGCTCACTCTCGAAATCAAGCATTTTACAGCAGGTTGGAGCAGCCTGTATCTCAGCACAGGAATAAGGTAGGGAAGAATTCTAAGGATCATTTTGACTGCCTCCAGAAGTTAGATCAGATGGCAAATTGTATTTGGTGCCAGGTCTTTCCCTTTAGGTTTTACCCCAACAATGTTTTCATTAGTTTCGCTCACTCTCGAAATCAAGCATTTTACAGCAGGTTGGAGCAGCCTGTATCTCAGCACAGGAATAAGGTAGGGAAGAATTCAAATACTCATTTTGACTGCCTCCAGAAGTTAGATCAGATGGCAAATTGGATTTGGTGCTAGGTCTTTCCCTTTAGGTTTTACCCCAACAATGTTTTCATTAGTTTCGCTCACTCTCGAAATCAAGCATTTTACAGCAGGTTGGAGCAGCCTGTATCTCAGCACAGGAATAAGGTAGGGAAGAATTCAAATACTCATTTTGACTGCCTCCAGAAGTTAGATCAGATGGCCAATGCAATTTGGTGCTAGGCCTTTCCCTTTAGGTTTTACCCCAACAATGTTTTCATTAGTTTCGCTCACTCTCGAAATCAAGCATTTTACAGCAGGTTGGAGCAGCCTGTATCTCAGCACAGGAATAAGGTAGGGAAGAATTCTAAGGATCATTTTGACTGCCTCCAGAAGTTAGATCAGATGGCAAATTGGATTTGGTGCTAGGTCTTTCCCTTTAGGTTTTACCCCAACAATGTTTTCATTAGTTTCGCTCACTCTCGAAATCAAGCATTTTACAGCAGGTTGGAGCAGCCTCTATCTCAGCACAGGAATAAGGTAGGGAAGAATTCAAATACTCATTTTGACTGCCTCCAGAAGTTAGATCAGATGGCCAATGCAATTTGGTGCTAGGCCTTTCCCTTTAGGTTTTACCCCAACAATGTTTTCATTAGTTTCGCTCACTCTCGAAATCAAGCATTTTACAGCAGGTTGGAGCAGCCTGTATCTCAGCACAGGAATAAGGTAGGGAAGAATTCTAAGGATCATTTTGACTGCCTCCAGAAGTTAGATCAGATGGCAAATTGGATTTGGTGCCAGGTCTTTCCCTTTAGGTTTTACCCCAACAATGTTTTCATTAGTTTCGCTCACTCTCGAAATCAAGCATTTTACAGCAGGTTGGAGCAGCCTGTATCTCAGCACAGGAATAAGGTAGGGAAGAATTCAAATACTCATTTTGACTGCCTCCAGAAGTTAGATCAGATGGCCAATGCAATTTGGTGCTAGGCCTTTCCCTTTAGGTTTTACCCCAACAATGTTTTCATTAGTTTCGCTCACTCTCGAAATCAAGCATTTTACAGCAGGTTGGAGCAGCCTGTATCTCAGCACAGGAATAAGGTAGGGAAGAATTCTAAGGATCATTTTGACTGCCTCCAGAAGTTAGATCAGATGGCAAATTGGATTTGGTGCTAGGTCTTTCCCTTTAGGTTTTACCCCAACAATGTTTTCATTAGTTTCGCTCACTCTCGAAATCAAGCATTTTACAGCAGGTTGGAGCAGCCTGTATCTCAGCACAGGAATAAGGTAGGGAAGAATTCTAAGGATCATTTTGACTGCCTCCAGAAGTTAGATCAGATGGCAAATTGTATTTGGTGCCAGGTCTTTCCCTTTAGGTTTTACCCCAACAATGTTTTCATTAGTATCGCTCACTCTCGAAATCAAGCATTTTACAGCAGGTTGGAGCAGCCTGTATCTCAGCACAGGAATAAGGTAGGGAAGAATTCTAAGGATCATTTTGACTGCCTCCAGAAGTTAGATCAGATGGCAAATTGTATTTGGTGCCAGGTCTTTCCCTTTAGGTTTTACCCCAACAATGTTTTCATTAGTTTCGCTCACTCTCGAAATCAAGCATTTTACAGCAGGTTGGAGCAGCCTGTATCTCAGCACAGGAATAAGGTAGGGAAGAATTCAAATACTCATTTTGACTGCCTCCAGAAGTTAGATCAGATGGCAAATTGTATTTGGTGCTAGGTCTTTCCCTTTAGGTTTTACCCCAACAATGTTTTCATTAGTTTCGCTCACTCTCGAAATCAAGCATTTTACAGCAGGTTGGAGAAGCCTGTATCTCAGCACAGGAATAAGGTAGGGAAGAATTCAAATACTCATTTTGACTGCCTCCAGAAGTTAGATCAGATGGCCAATGCAATTTGGTGCTAGGCCTTTCCCTTTAGGTTTTACCCCAACAATGTTTTCATTAGTTTCGCTCACTCTCGAAATCAAGCATTTTACAGCAGGTTGGAGCAGCCTGTATCTCAGCACAGGAATAAGGTAGGGAAGAATTCTAAGGATCATTTTGACTGCCTCCAGAAGTTAGATCAGATGGCAAATTGGATTTGGTGCTAGGTCTTTCCCTTTAGGTTTTACCCCAACAATGTTTTCATTAGTTTCGCTCACTCTCGAAATCAAGCATTTTACAGCAGGTTGGAGCAGCCTGTATCTCAGCACAGGAATAAGGTAGGGAAGAATTCAAATACTCATTTTGACTGCCTCCAGAAGTTAGATCAGATGGCAAATTGGATTTGGTGCTAGGTCTTTCCCTTTAGGTTTTACCCCAACAATGTTTTCATTAGTTTCGCTCACTCTCGAAATCAAGCATTTTACAGCAGGTTGGAGCAGCCTGTATCTCAGCACAGGAATAAGGTAGGGAAGAATTCAAATACTCATTTTGACTGCCTCCAGAAGTTAGATCAGATGGCCAATGCAATTTGGTGCTAGGCATTTCCCTTTAGGTTTTACCCCAACAATGTTTTCATTAGTTTCGCTCACTCTCGAAATCAAGCATTTTACAGCAGGTTGGAGCAGCCTGTATCTCAGCACAGGAATAAGGTAGGGAAGAATTCTAAGGATCATTTTGACTGCCTCCAGAAGTTAGATCAGATGGCAAATTGGATTTGATGCTAGGTCTTTCCCTTTAGGTTTTACCCCAACAATGTTTTCATTAGTTTCGCTCACTCTCGAAATCAAGCATTTTACAGCAGGTTGGAGCAGCCTGTATCTCAGCACAGGAATAAGGTAGGGAAGAATTCAAATACTCATTTTGACTGCCTCCAGAGGTTAGATCGGATGGCAAATTGTATTTGGTGCCAGGTCTTTCCATTTAGGTTTTACCCCAACAATGTTTTCATTAGTTTCGCTCACTCTCGAAATCAAGCATTTTACAGCAGGTTGGAGCAGCCTGTATCTCAGCACAGGAATAAGGTAGGGAAGAATTCAAACACTCATTTTGACTGCCTCCAGAAGTTAGATCAGATGGCAAATTGTATTTGGTGCTAGGCCTTTCCCTTTAGGTTTTACCCCAACAATGTTTTCATTAGTTTCGCTCACTCTCGAAATCAAGCATTTTACAGCAGGTTGGAGCAGCCTGTATCTCAGCACAGGAATAAGGTAGGGAAGAATTCAAATACTCATTTTGACTGCCTCCAGAAGTTAGATCAGATGGCCAATGCAATTTGGTGCTAGGTCTTTCCCTTTAGGTTTTACCCCAACAATGTTTTCATTAGTTTCGCTCACTCTCGAAATCAAGCATTTTACAGCATGTTGGAGCAGCCTGTATCTCAGCACAGGAATAAGGTAGGGAAGAATTCAAATACTCATTTTGACTGCCTCCAGAAGTTAGATCAGATGGCCAATGCAATTTGGTGCTAGGCCTTTCCCTTTAGGTTTTACCCCAACAATGTTTTCATTAGTTTCGCTCACTCTCGAAATCAAGCATTTTACAGCAGGTTGGAGCAGCCTGTATCTCAGCACAGGAATAAGGTAGGGAAGAATTCAAATACTCATTTTGACTGCCTCCAGAAGTTAGATCAGATGGCAAATTGGATTTGGTGCTAGGTCTTTCCCTTTAGGTTTTACCCCAACAATGTTTTCATTAGTTTCGCTCACTCTCGAAATCAAGCATTTTACAGCAGGTTGGAGCAGCCTGTATCTCAGCACAGGAATAAGGTAGGGAATAATTCAAATACTCATTTTGACTGCCTCCAGAAGTTAGATCAGATGGCAAATTGTATTTGGTGCTAGGTCTTTCCCTTTAGGTTTTACCCCAACAATGTTTTCATTAGTTTCGCTCACTCTCGAAATCAAGCATTTTACAGCAGGTTGGAGCAGCCTGTATCTCAGCACAGGAATAAGGTAGGGAAGAATTCAAATACTCATTTTGACTGCCTCCAGAAGTTAGATCAGATGGCCAATGCAATTTGGTGCTAGGCCTTTCCCTTTAGGTTTTACCCCAACAATGTTTTCATTAGTTTCGCTCACTCTCGAAATCAAGCATTTTACAGCAGGTTGGAGCAGCCTGTATCTCAGCACAGGAATAAGGTAGGGAAGAATTCTAAGGATCATTTTGACTGCCTCCAGAAGTTAGATCAGATGGCAAATTGGATTTGGTGCTAGGTCTTTCCCTTTAGGTTTTACCCCAAAAATGTTTTCATTAGTTTCGCTCACTCTCGAAATCAAGCATTTTACAGCAGGTTGGAGCAGCCTGTATCTCAGCACAGGAATGAGGTTGGGAAGAATTCTAAGGATCATTTTGACTGCCTCCAGAAGTTAGATCAGATGGCAAATTGTATTTGGTGCCAGGTCTTTCCCTTTAGGTTTTACCCCAACAATGTTTTCATTAGTATCGCTCACTCTCGAAATCAAGCATTTTACAGCAGGTTGGAGCAGCCTGTATCTCAGCACAGGAATAAGGTAGGGAAGAATTCTAAGGATCATTTTGACTGCCTCCAGAAGTTAGATCAGATGGCAAATTGGATTTGGTGCCAGGTCTTTCCCTTTAGGTTTTACCCCAACAATGTTTTCATTAGTTTCGCTCACTCTCGAAATCAAGCATTTTACAGCAGGTTGGAGCAGCCTGTATCTCAGCACAGGAATAAGGTAGGGAAGAATTCAAATACTCATTTTGACTGCCTCCAGAAGTTAGATCAGATGGCAAATTGTATTTGGTGCTAGGTCTTTCCCTTTAGGTTTTACCCCAACAATGTTTTCATTAGTTTCGCTCACTCTCGAAATCAAGCATTTTACAGCAGGTTGGAGCAGCCTGTATCTCAGCACAGGAATAAGGTAGGGAAGAATTCAAATACTCATTTTGACTGCCTCCAGAAGTTAGATCAGATGGCCAATGCAATTTGGTGCTAGGCCTTTCCCTTTAGGTTTTACCCCAACAATGTTTTCATTAGTTTCGATCACTCTCGAAATCAAGCATTTTACAGCAGGTTGGAGCAGCCTGTATCTCAGCACAGGAATAAGGTAGGGAAGAATTCAAATACTCATTTTGACTGCCTCCAGAAGTTAGATCAGATGGCAAATTGTATTTGGTGCTAGGTCTTTCCCTTTAGGTTTTACCCCAACAATGTTTTCATTAGTTTCGCTCACTCTCGAAATCAAGCATTTTACAGCAGGTTGGAGCAGCCTGTATCTCAGCACAGGAATAAGGTAGGGAAGAATTCAAATACTCATTTTGACTGCCTCCAGAAGTTAGATCAGATGGCCAATGCAATTTGGTGCTAGGCCTTTCCCTTTAGGTTTTACCCCAACAATGTTTTCATTAGTTTCGATCACTCTTGAAATCAAGCATTTTACAGCAGGTTGGAGCAGCCTGTATCTCAGCACAGGAATAAGGTAGGGAAGAATTCAAATACTCATTTTGACTGCCTCCAGAAGTTAGATCAGATGGCAAATTGGATTTGGTGCTAGGTCTTTCCCTTTAGGTTTTACCCCAACAATGTTTTCATTAGTTTCGCTCACTCTCGAAATCAAGCATTTTACAGCAGGTTGGAGCAGCCTGTATCTCAGCACAGGAATAAGGTAGGGAAGAATTCTAAGGATCATTTTGACTGCCTCCAGAAGTTAGATCAGATGGCAAATTGGATTTGGTGCTAGGTCTTTCCCTTTAGGTTTTACCCCAACAATGTTTTCATTAGTTTCGCTCACTCTCGAAATCAAGCATTTTACAGCAGGTTGGAGCAGCCTGTATCTCAGCACAGGAATAAGGTAGGGAAGAATTCTAAGGATCATTTTGACTGCCTCCAGAAGTTAGATCAGATGGCAAATTGTATTTGGTGCCAGGTCTTTCCCTTTAGGTTTTACCCCAACAATGTTTTCATTAGTATCGCTCACTCTCGAAATCAAGCATTTTACAGCAGGTTGGAGCAGCCTGTATCTCAGCACAGGAATAAGGTAGGGAAGAATTCTAAGGATCATTTTGACTGCCTCCAGAAGTTAGATCAGATGGCAAATTGGATTTGGTGCCAGGTCTTTCCCTTTAGGTTTTACCCCAACAATGTTTTCATTAGTTTCGCTCACTCTCGAAATCAAGCATTTTACAGCAGGTTGGAGCAGCCTGTATCTCAGCACAGGAATAAGGTAGGGAAGAATTCAAATACTCATTTTGACTGCCTCCAGAAGTTAGATCAGATGGCAAATTGTATTTGGTGCTAGGTCTTTCCCTTTAGGTTTTACCCCAACAATGTTTTCATTAGTTTCGCTCACTCTCGAAATCAAGCATTTTACAGCAGGTTGGAGCAGCCTGTATCTCAGCACAGGAATAAGGTAGGGAAGAATTCAAATACTCATTTTGACTGCCTCCAGAAGTTAGATCAGATGGCCAATGCAATTTGGTGCTAGGCCTTTCCCTTTAGGTTTTACCCCAACAATGTTTTCATTAGTTTCGCTCACTCTCGAAATCAAGCATTTTACAGCAGGTTGGAGCAGCCTGTATCTCAGCACAGGAATAAGGTAGGGAAGAATTCTAAGGCTCATTTTGACTGCCTCCAGAAGTTAGATCAGATGGCAAATTGGATTTGGTGCTAGGTCTTTCCCTTTAGGTTTTACCCCAACAATGTTTTCATTAGTTTCGCTCACTCTCGAAATCAAGCATTTTACAGCAGGTTGGAGCAGCCTGTATCTCAGCACAGGAATAAGGTAGGGAAGAATTCAAATACTCATTTTGACTGCCTCCAGAAGTTAGATCAGATGGCCAATGCAATTTGGTGCTAGGCCTTTCCCTTTAGGTTTTACCCCAACAATGTTTTCATTAGTTTCGCTCACTCTCGAAATCAAGCATTTTACAGCAGGTTGGAGCAGCCTGTATCTCAGCACAGGAATAAGGTAGGGAAGAATTCTAAGGATCATTTTGACTGCCTCCAGAAGTTAGATCAGATGGCAAATTGGATTTGGTGCTAGGTCTTTCCCTTTAGGTTTTACCCCAACAATGTTTTCATTAGTTTCGCTCACTCTCGAAATCAAGCATTTTACAGCAGGTTGGAGCAGCCTGTATCTCAGCACAGGAATAAGGTAGGGAAGAATTCAAATACTCATTTTGACTGCCTCCAGAAGTTAGATCAGATGGCAAATTGGATTTGGTGCTAGGTCTTTCCCTTTAGGTTTTACCCCAACAATGTTTTCATTAGTTTCGCTCACTCTCGAAATCAAGCATTTTACAGCAGGTTGGAGCAGCCTGTATCTCAGCACAGGAATAAGGTAGGGAAGAATTCAAATACTCATTTTGACTGCCTCCAGAAGTTAGATCAGATGGCCAATGCAATTTGGTGCTAGGCATTTCCCTTTAGGTTTTACCCCAACAATGTTTTCATTAGTTTCGCTCACTCTCGAAATCAAGCATTTTACAGCAGGTTGGAGCAGCCTGTATCTCAGCACAGGAATAAGGTAGGGAAGAATTCAAATACTCATTTTGACTGCCTCCAGAAGTTAGATCAGATGGCAAATTGGATTTGGTGCTAGGTCTTTCCCTTTAGGTTTTACCCCAACAATGTTTTCATTAGTTTCGCTCACTCTCGAAATCAAGCATTTTACAGCAGGTTGGAGCAGCCTGTATCTCAGCACAGGAATAAGGTAGGGAAGAATTCAAATACTCATTTTGACTGCCTCCAGAGGTTAGATCGGATGGCAAATTGTATTTGGTGCCAGGTCTTTCCATTTAGGTTTTACCCCAACAATGTTTTCATTAGTTTCGCTCACTCTCGAAATCAAGCATTTTACAGCAGGTTGGAGCAGCCTGTATCTCAGCACAGGAATAAGGTAGGGAAGAATTCAAACACTCATTTTGACTGCCTCCAGAAGTTAGATCAGATGGCAAATTGTATTTGGTGCTAGGCCTTTCCCTTTAGGTTTTACCCCAACAATGTTTTCATTAGTTTCGCTCACTCTCGAAATCAAGCATTTTACAGCAGGTTGGAGCAGCCTGTATCTCAGCACAGGAATAAGGTAGGGAAGAATTCAAATACTCATTTTGACTGCCTCCAGAAGTTAGATCAGATGGCCAATGCAATTTGGTGCTAGGTCTTTCCCTTTAGGTTTTACCCCAACAATGTTTTCATTAGTTTCGCTCACTCTCGAAATCAAGCATTTTACAGCATGTTGGAGCAGCCTGTATCTCAGCACAGGAATAAGGTAGGGAAGAATTCAAATACTCATTTTGACTGCCTCCAGAAGTTAGATCAGATGGCCAATGCAATTTGGTGCTAGGCCTTTCCCTTTAGGTTTTACCCCAACAATGTTTTCATTAGTTTCGCTCACTCTCGAAATCAAGCATTTTACAGCAGATTGGAGCAGCCTGTATCTCAGCACAGGAATAAGGTAGGGAAGAATTCAAATACTCATTTTGACTGCCTCCAGAAGTTAGATCAGATGGCAAATTGGATTTGGTGCTAGGTCTTTCCCTTTAGGTTTTACCCCAACAATGTTTTCATTAGTTTCGCTCACTCTCGAAATCAAGCATTTTACAGCAGGTTGGAGCAGCCTGTATCTCAGCACAGGAATAAGGTAGGGAAGAATTCAAATACTCATTTTGACTGCCTCCAGAAGTTAGATCAGATGGCCAATGCAATTTGGTGCTAGGCATTTCCCTTTAGGTTTTACCCCAACAATGTTTTCATTAGTTTCGCTCACTCTCGAAATCAAGCATTTTACAGCAGGTTGGAGCAGCCTGTATCTCAGCACAGGAATAAGGTAGGGAAGAATTCTAAGGATCATTTTGACTGCCTCCAGAAGTTAGATCAGATGGCAAATTGGATTTGGTGCTAGGTCTTTCCCTTTAGGTTTTACCCCAACAATGTTTTCATTAGTTTCGCTCACTCTCGAAATCAAGCATTTTACAGCAGGTTGGAGCAGCCTGTATCTCAGCACAGGAATGAGGTAGGGAAGAATTCTAAGGATCATTTTGACTGCCTCCAGAAGTTAGATCAGATGGCAAATTGTATTTGGTGCCAGGTCTTTCCCTTTAGGTTTTACCCCAACAATGTTTTCATTAGTATCGCTCACTCTCGAAATCAAGCATTTTACAGCAGGTTGGAGCAGCCTGTATCTCAGCACAGGAATAAGGTAGGGAAGAATTCTAAGGATCATTTTGACTGCCTCCAGAAGTTAGATCAGATGGCAAATTGGATTTGGTGCCAGGTCTTTCCCTTTAGGTTTTACCCCAACAATGTTTTCATTAGTTTCGCTCACTCTCGAAATCAAGCATTTTACAGCAGGTTGGAGCAGCCTGTATCTCAGCACAGGAATAAGGTAGGGAAGAATTCAAATACTCATTTTGACTGCCTCCAGAAGTTAGATCAGATGGCAAATTGTATTTGGTGCTAGGTCTTTCCCTTTAGGTTTTACCCCAACAATGTTTTCATTAGTTTCGCTCACTCTCGAAATCAAGCATTTTACAGCAGGTTGGAGCAGCCTGTATCTCAGCACAGGAATAAGGTAGGGAAGAATTCAAATACTCATTTTGACTGCCTCCAGAAGTTAGATCAGATGGCCAATGCAATTTGGTGCTAGGCCTTTCCCTTTAGGTTTTACCCCAACAATGTTTTCATTAGTTTCGCTCACTCTCGAAATCAAGCATTTTACAGCAGGTTGGAGCAGCCTGTATCTCAGCACAGGAATAAGGTAGGGAAGAATTCAAATACTCATTTTGACTGCCTCCAGAAGTTAGATCAGATGGCAAATTGTATTTGGTGCTAGGTCTTTCCCTTTAGGTTTTACCCCAACAATGTTTTCATTAGTTTCGCTCACTCTCGAAATCAAGCATTTTACAGCAGGTTGGAGCAGCCTGTATCTCAGCACAGGAATAAGGTAGGGAAGAATTCAAATACTCATTTTGACTGCCTCCAGAAGTTAGATCAGATGGCCAATGCAATTTGGTGCTAGGCCTTTCCCTTTAGGTTTTACCCCAACAATGTTTTCATTAGTTTCGATCACTCTTGAAATCAAGCATTTTACAGCAGGTTGGAGCAGCCTGTATCTCAGCACAGGAATAAGGTAGGGAAGAATTCAAATACTCATTTTGACTGCCTCCAGAAGTTAGATCAGATGGCAAATTGTATTTGGTGCTAGGTCTTTCCCTTTAGGTTTTACCCCAACAATGTTTTCATTAGTTTCGCTCACTCTCGAAATCAAGCATTTTACAGCAGGTTGGAGCAGCCTGTATCTCAGCACAGGAATAAGGTAGGGAAGAATTCAAATACTCATTTTGACTGCCTCCAGAAGTTAGATCAGATGGCCAATGCAATTTGGTGCTAGGCCTTTCCCTTTAGGTTTTACCCCAACAATGTTTTCATTAGTTTCGCTCACTCTCGAAATCAAGCATTTTACAGCAGGTTGGAGCAGCCTGTATCTCAGCACAGGAATAAGGTAGGGAAGAATTCAAATACTCATTTTGACTGCCTCCAGAAGTTAGATCAGATGGCCAATGCAATTTGGTATAAGGCCTTTCCCTTTAGGTTTTACCCCAACAATGTTTTCATTAGTTTCGCTCACTCTCGAAATCAAGCATTTTACAGCAGGTTGGAGCAGCCTGTATCTCAGCACAGGAATAAGGTAGGGAAGAATTCAAATACTCATTTTGACTGCCTCCAGAAGTTAGATCAGATGGCCAATGCAATTTGGTGCTAGGCATTTCCCTTTAGGTTTTACCCCAACAATGTTTTCATTAGTTTCGCTCACTCTCGAAATCAAGCATTTTACAGCAGGTTGGAGCAGCCTGGATCTCAGCACAGGAATAAGGTAGGGAAGAATTCTAAGGATCATTTTGACTGCCTCCAGAAGTTAGATCAGATGGCAAATTGGATTTGGTGCTAGGTCTTTCCCTTTAGCTTTTACCCCAACAATGTTTTCATTAGTTTCGCTCACTCTCGAAATCAAGCATTTTACAGCAGGTTGGAGCAGCCTGTATCTCAGCACAGGAATAAGGTAGGGAAGAATTCTAAGGATCATTTTGACTGCCTCCAGAAGTTAGATCAGATGGCAAATTGTATTTGGTGCCAGGTCTTTCCCTT
Organism: Melanerpes formicivorus; assembly: GCF_026170545.1. Lineage (NCBI taxonomy): Eukaryota > Metazoa > Chordata > Aves > Piciformes > Picidae > Melanerpes > Melanerpes formicivorus. The sequence continues at coordinate 95,169 of NW_027142737.1, read as the reverse complement.
TAGGTTTTACCCCAACAATGTTTTCATTAGTATCGCTCACTCTCGAAATCAAGCATTTTACAGCAGGTTGGAGCAGCCTGTATCTCAGCACAGGAATAAGGTAGGGAAGAATTCTAAGGATCATTTTGACTGCCTCCAGAAGTTAGATCAGATGGCAAATTGTATTTGGTGCTAGGTCTTTCCCTTTAGGTTTTACCCCAACAATGTTTTCATTAGTTTCGCTCACTCTCGAAATCAAGCATTTTACAGCAGGTTGGAGCAGCCTGTATCTCAGCACAGGAATAAGGTAGGGAAGAATTCAAATACTCATTTTGACTGCCTCCAGAAGTTAGATCAGATGGCCAATGCAATTTGGTGCTAGGCCTTTCCCTTTAGGTTTTACCCCAACAATGTTTTCATTAGTTTCGCTCACTCTCGAAATCAAGCATTTTACAGCAGGTTGGAGCAGCCTGTATCTCAGCACAGGAATAAGGTAGGGAATAATTCAAATACTCATTTTGACTGCCTCCAGAAGTTAGATCAGATGGCCAATGAAATTTGGTGCTAGGCCTTTCCCTTTAGGTTTTACCCCAACAATGTTTTCATTAGTTTCGCTCACTCTCGAAATCAAGCATTTTACAGCAGGTTGGAGCAGCCTGTATCTCAGCACAGGAATAAGGTAGGGAAGAATTCAAATACTCATTTTGACTGCCTCCAGAAGTTAGATCAGATGGCCAATGCAATTTGGTGCTAGGCCTTTCCCTTTAGGTTTTACCCCAACAATGTTTTCATTAGTTTCGCTCACTCTCGAAATCAAGCATTTTACAGCAGGTTGGAGCAGCCTGTATCTCAGCACAGGAATAAGGTAGGGAAGAATTCAAATACTCATTTTGACTGCCTCCAGAAGTTAGATCAGATGGCAAATTGTATTTGGTGCTAGGTCTTTCCCTTTAGGTTTTACCCCAACAATGTTTTCATTAGTTTCGCTCACTCTCGAAATCAAGCATTTTACAGCAGGTTGGAGCAGCCTGTATCTCAGCACAGGAATAAGGTAGGGAAGAATTCAAATACTCATTTTGACTGCCTCCAGAAGTTAGATCAGATGGCAAATTGTATTTGGTGCTAGGTCTTTCCCTTTAGGTTTTACCCCAACAATGTTTTCATTAGTTTCGCTCACTCTCGAAATCAAGCATTTTACAGCAGGTTGGAGCAGCCTGTATCTCAGCACAGGAATAAGGTAGGGAAGAATTCAAATACTCATTTTGACTGCCTCCAGAAGTTAGATCAGATGGCAAATTGTATTTGGTGCTAGGTCTTTCCCTTTAGATTTTACACGAACAATGTTTTCATTAGTTTCGCTCACTCTCAAAATCAAGCATTTTACAGCAGGTTGGAGCAGCCTGTATCTCAGCACAGGAATAAGGTAGGGAAGAATTCAAATGCTCATTTTGACTGCCTCCAGAAGTTAGATCAGATGGCAAATTGTATTTGGTGCTAGGTCTTTCCCTTTAGGTTTTACCCCAACAATGTTTTCATTAGTTTCGCTCACTCTCGAAATCAAGCATTTTACAGCAGGTTGGAGCAGCCTGTATCTCAGCACAGGAATAAGGTAGGGAAGAATTCATATACTCGTTTTGACTGCCTCCAGAAGTTAGATCAGATGGCAAATTGTATTTGGTGCTAGGTCTTTCCCTTTAGGTTTTACCCCAACAATGTTTTCATTAGTTTCGCTCACTCTCGAAATCAAGCATTTTACAGCAGGTTGGAGCAGCCTGTATCTCAGCACAGGAATAAGGTAGGGAAGAATTCAAATACTCATTTTGACTGCCTCCAGAAGTTAGATCAGATGGCAAATTGTATTTGGTGCTAGGTCTTTCCCTTTAGATTTTACACGAACAATGTTTTCATTAGTTTCGCTCACTCTCAAAATCAAGCATTTTACAGCAGGTTGGAGCAGCCTGTATCTCAGCACAGGAATAAGGTAGGGAAGAATTCAAATGCTCATTTTGACTGCCTCCAGAAGTTAGATCAGATGGCAAATTGTATTTGGTGCTAGGTCTTTCCCTTTAGGTTTTACCCCAACAATGTTTTCATTAGTTTCGCTCACTCTCGAAATCAAGCATTTTACAGCAGGTTGGAGCAGCCTGTATCTCAGCACAGGAATAAGGTAGGGAAGAATTCTAAGGATCATTTTGACTGCCTCCAGAAGTTAGATCAGATGGCAAATTGGATTTGGTGCCAGGTCTTTCCCTTTAGGTTTTACCCCAACAATGTTTTCATTAGTTTCGCTCACTCTCAAAATCAAGCATTTTACAGCAGGTTGGAGCAGCCTGTATCTCAGCACAGGAATAAGGTAGGGAAGAATTCTAAGGATCATTTTGACTGCCTCCAGAAGTTAGATCAGATGGCAAATTGTATTTGGTGCTAGGTCTTTCCCTTTAGGTTTTACCCCAACAATGTTTTCATTAGTTTCGCTCACTCTCGAAATCAAGCATTTTACAGCAGGTTGGAGCAGCCTGTATCTCAGCACAGGAATAAGGTAGGGAAGAATTCTAAGGATCATTTTGACTGCCTCTAGAAGTTAGATCAGATGGCAAATTGTATTTGGTGCCAGGTCTTTCCCTTTAGGTTTTACCCCAACAATGTTTTCATTAGTTTCGCTCACTCTCGAAATCAAGCATTTTACAGCAGGTTGGAGCAGCCTGTATCACAGCACAGGAATAAGGTAGGGAAGAATTCAAATACTCATTTTGACTGCCTCCAGAAGTTAGATCAGATGGCCAATGCAATTTGGTGCTAGGCCTTTCCCTTTAGGTTTTACCCCAACAATGTTTTCATTAGTTTCGCTCACTCTCGAAATCAAGCATTTTACAGCAGGTTGGAGCAGCCTGTATCTCAGCACAGGAATAAGGTAGGGAAGAATTCAAATACTCATTTTGACTGCCTCCAGAAGTTAGATCAGATGGCCAATGCAATTTGGTGCTAGGCCTTTCCCTTTAGGTTTTACCCCAACAATGTTTTCATTAGTTTCGCTCACTCTCGAAATCAAGCATTTTACAGCAGGTTGGAGCAGCCTGTATCTCAGCACAGGAATAAGGTAGGGAAGAATTCTAAGGATCATTTTGACTGCCTCCAGAAGTTAGATCAGATGGCAAATTGGATTTGGTGCTAGGTCTTTCCCTTTAGGTTTTACCCCAACAATGTTTTCATTAGTTTCGCTCACTCTCGAAATCAAGCATTTTACAGCAGGTTGGAGCAGCCTGTATCTCAGCACAGGAATAAGGTAGGGAAGAATTCTAAGGATCATTTTGACTGCCTCCAGAAGTTAGATCAGATGGCAAATTGGATTTGGTGCTAGGTCTTTCCCTTTAGGTTTTACCCCAACAATGTTTTCATTAGTTTCGCTCACTCTCAAAATCAAGCATTTTACAGCAGGTTGGAGCAGCCTGTATCTCAGCACAGGAATAAGGTAGGGAAGAATTCAAATACTCATTTTGACTGCCTCCAGAAGTTAGATCAGATGGCAAATTGTATTTGGTGCTAGGTCTTTCCCTTTAGGTTTTACCCCAACAATGTTTTCATTAGTTTCGCTCACTCTCGAAATCAAGCATTTTACAGCAGGTTGGAGCAGCCTGTATCTCAGCACAGGAATAAGGTAGGGAAGAATTCAAATACTCATTTTGACTGCCTCCAGAAGTTAGATCAGATGGCCAATGCAATTTGGTGCTAGGCCTTTCCCTTTAGGTTTTACCCCAACAATGTTTTCATTAGTTTCGCTCACTCTCGAAATCAAGCATTTTACAGCAGGTTGGAGCAGCCTGTATCTCAGCACAGGAATAAGGTAGGGAAGAATTCAAATACTCATTTTGACTGCCTCCAGAAGTTAGATCAGATGGCAAATTGGATTTGGTGCTAGGTCTTTCCCTTTAGGTTTTACCCCAACAATGTTTTCATTAGTTTCGCTCACTCTCGAAATCAAGCATTTTACAGCAGGTTGGAGCAGCCTGTATCTCAGCACAGGAATAAGGTAGGGAAGAATTCAAATACTCATTTTGACTGCCTCCAGAAGTTAGATCAGATGGCCAATGCAATTTGGTGCTAGGCCTTTCCCTTTAGGTTTTACCCCAACAATGTTTTCATTAGTTTCGCTCACTCTCGAAATCAAGCATTTTACAGCAGGTTGGAGCAGCCTGTATCTCAGCACAGGAATAAGGTAGGGAAGAATTCAAATACTCATTTTGACTGCCTCCAGAAGTTAGATCAGATGGCCAATGAAATTTGGTGCTAGGCCTTTCCCTTTAGGTTTTACCCCAACAATGTTTTCATTAGTTTCGCTCACTCTCGAAATCAAGCATTTTACAGCAGGTTGGAGCAGCCTGTATCTCAGCACAGGAATAAGGTAGGGAAGAATTCAAATACTCATTTTGACTGCCTCCAGAAGTTAGATCAGATGGCCAATGCAATTTGGTGCTAGGCCTTTCCCTTTAGGTTTTACCCCAACAATGTTTTCATTAGTTTCGCTCACTCTCGAAATCAAGCATTTTACAGCAGGTTGGAGCAGCCTGTATCTCAGCACAAGAATAAGGTAGGGAAGAATTCATATACTCGTTTTGACTGCCTCCAGAAGTTAGATCAGATGGCAAATTTTATTTGGTGCTAGGTCTTTCCCTTTAGGTTTTACCCCAACAATGTTTTCATTAGTTTCGCTCACTCTCGAAAATCAAGCATTTTACAGCAGGTTGGAGCAGCCTGTATCTCAGCACAGGAATAAGGTAGGGAAGAATTCAAATACTCATTTTGACTGCCTCCAGAAGTTAGATCAGATGGCAAATTGTATTTGGTGCTAGGTCTTTCCCTTTAGGTTTTACCCCAACAATGTTTTCATTAGTTTCGCTCACTCTCAAAATCAAGCATTTTACAGCAGGTTGGAGCAGCCTGTATCTCAGCACAGGAATAAGGTAGGGAAGAATTCTAAGGATCATTTTGACTGCCTCCAGAAGTTAGATCAGATGCAAATTGGATTTGGTACCAGGTCTTTCCCTTTAGGTTTTACCCCAACAATGTTTTCATTAGTTTCGCTCACTCTCAAAATCAAGCATTTTACAGCAGGTTGGAGCAGCCTGTATCTCAGCACAGGAATAAGGTAGGGAAGAATTCAAATACTCATTTTGACTGCCTCCAGAAGTTAGATCAGATGGCAAATTGTATTTGGTGCTAGGTCTTTCCCTTTAGGTTTTACCCCAACAATGTTTTCATTAGTTTCGCTCACTCTCGAAATCAAGCATTTTACAGCAGGTTGGAGCAGCCTGTATCTCAGCACAGGAATAAGGTAGGGAAGAATTCAAATACTCATTTTGACTGCCTCCAGAAGTTAGATCAGATGGCCAATGCAATTTGGTGCTAGGCCTTTCCCTTTAGGTTTTACCCCAACAATGTTTTCATTAGTTTCGCTCACTCTCGAAATCAAGCATTTTACAGCAGGTTGGAGCAGCCCTGTATCTCAGCACAGGAATAAGGTAGGGAAGAATTCTAAGGATCATTTTGACTGCCTCCAGAAGTTAGATCAGATGGCAAATTGTATTTGGTGCTAGGTCTTTCCCTTTAGGTTTTACCCCAACAATGTTTTCATTAGTTTTGCTCACTCTCGAAATCAAGCATTTTACAGCAGGTTGGAGCAGCCTGTATCTCAGCACAGGAATAAGGTAGGGAAGAATTCTAAGGATCATTTTGACTGCCTCCAGAAGTTAGATCAGATGGCAAATTGGATTTGGTGCTAGGTCTTTCCCTTTAGGTTTTACCCCAACAATGTTTTTCATTAGTTTCGCTCACTCTCAAAATCAAGCATTTTACAGCAGGTTGGAGCAGCCTGTATCTCAGCACAGGAATAAGGTAGGGAAGAATTCAAATGCTCATTTTGACTGCCTCCAGAAGTTAGATCAGATGGCAAATTGTATTTGGTGCTAGGTCTTTCCCTTTAGGTTTTACCCCAACAATGTTTTCATTAGTTTCGCTCACTCTCGAAATCAAGCATTTTACAGCAGGTTGGAGCAGCCTGTATCTCAGCACAGGAATAAGGTAGGGAAGAATTCAAATGCTCATTTTGACTGCCTCCAGAAGTTAGATCAGATGGCAAATTGTATTTGGTGCTAGGTCTTTCCCTTTAGGTTTTACCCCAACAATGTTTTCATTAGTTTCGCTCACTCTCGAAATCAAGCATTTTACAGCAGGTTGGAGCAGCCTGTATCTCAGCACAGGAATAAGGTAGGGAAGAATTCTAAGGATCATTTTGACTGCCTCCAGAAGTTAGATCAGATGGCAAATTGGATTTGGTACCAGGTCTTTCCCTTTAGGTTTTACCCCAACAATGTTTTCATTAGTTTCGCTCACTCTCAAAATCAAGCATTTTACAGCAGGTTGGAGCAGCCTGTATCTCAGCACAGGAATAAGGTAGGGAAGAATTCAAATACTCATTTTGACTGCCTCCAGAAGTTAGATCAGATGGCAAATTGTATTTGGTGCTAGGTCTTTCCCTTTAGGTTTTACCCCAACAATGTTTTCATTAGTTTCGCTCACTCTCGAAATCAAGCATTTTACAGCAGGTTGGAGCAGCCTGTATCTCAGCACAGGAATAAGGTAGGGAAGAATTCAAATACTCATTTTGACTGCCTCCAGAAGTTAGATCAGATGGCCAATGCAATTTGGTGCTAGGCCTTTCCCTTTAGGTTTTACCCCAACAATGTTTTCATTAGTTTCGCTCACTCTCGAAATCAAGCATTTTACAGCAGGTTGGAGCAGCCTGTATCTCAGCACAGGAATAAGGTAGGGAAGAATTCTAAGGATCATTTTGACTGCCTCCAGAAGTTAGATCAGATGGCAAATTGTATTTGGTGCTAGGTCTTTCCCTTTAGGTTTTACCCCAACAATGTTTTCATTAGTTTCGCTCACTCTCGAAATCAAGCATTTTACAGCAGGTTGGAGCAGCCTGTATCTCAGCACAGGAATAAGGTAGGGAAGAATTCTAAGGATCATTTTGACTGCCTCCAGAAGTTAGATCAGATGGCAAATTGTATTTGGTGCTAGGTCTTTCCCTTTAGGTTTTACCCCAACAATGTTTTCATTAGTTTCGCTCACTCTCGAAATCAAGCATTTTACAGCAGGTTGGAGCAGCCTGTATCTCAGCACAGGAATAAGGTAGGGAAGAATTCAAATGCTCATTTTGACTGCCTCCAGAAGTTAGATCAGATGGCAAATTGTATTTGGTGCTAGGTCTTTCCCTTTAGGTTTTACCCCAACAATGTTTTCATTAGTTTCGCTCACTCTCGAAATCAAGCATTTTACAGCAGGTTGGAGCAGCCTGTATCTCAGCACAGGAATAAGGTAGGGAAGAATTCTAAGGATCATTTTGACTGCCTCCAGAAGTTAGATCAGATGGCAAATTGGATTTGGTACCAGGTCTTTCCCTTTAGGTTTTACCCCAACAATGTTTTCATTAGTTTCGCTCACTCTCAAAATCAAGCATTTTACAGCAGGTTGGAGCAGCCTGTATCTCAGCACAGGAATAAGGTAGGGAAGAATTCAAATACTCATTTTGACTGCCTCCAGAAGTTAGATCAGATGGCAAATTGTATTTGGTGCTAGGTCTTTCCCTTTAGGTTTTACCCCAACAATGTTTTCATTAGTTTCGCTCACTCTCGAAATCAAGCATTTTACAGCAGGTTGGAGCAGCCTGTATCTCAGCACAGGAATAAGGTAGGAAGAATTCAAATACTCATTTTGACTGCCTCCAGAAGTTAGATCAGATGGCCAATGCAATTTGGTGCTAGGCCTTTCCCTTTAGGTTTTACCCCAACAATGTTTTCATTAGTTTCGCTCACTCTCGAAATCAAGCATTTTACAGCAGGTTGGAGCAGCCTGTATCTCAGCACAGGAATAAGGTAGGGAAGAATTCTAAGGATCATTTTGACTGCCTCCAGAAGTTAGATCAGATGGCAAATTGTATTTGGTGCTAGGTCTTTCCCTTTAGGTTTTACCCCAACAATGTTTTCATTAGTTTCGCTCACTCTCGAAATCAAGCATTTTACAGCAGGTTGGAGCAGCCTGTATCTCAGCACAGGAATAAGGTAGGGAAGAATTCTAAGGATCATTTTGACTGCCTCCAGAAGTTAGATCAGATGGCAAATTGGATTTGGTGCTAGGTCTTTCCCTTTAGGTTTTACCCCAACAATGTTTTCATTAGTTTCGCTCACTCTCAAAATCAAGCATTTTACAGCAGGTTGGAGCAGCCTGTATCTCAGCACAGGAATAAGGTAGGGAAGAATTCAAATACTCATTTTGACTGCCTCCAGAAGTTAGATCAGATGGCAAATTGTATTTGGTGCTAGGTCTTTCCCTTTAGGTTTTACCCCAACAATGTTTTCATTAGTTTCGCTCACTCTCGAAATCAAGCATTTTACAGCAGGTTGGAGCAGCCTGTATCTCAGCACAGGAATAAGGTAGGGAAGAATTCTAAGGATCATTTTGACTGCCTCCAGAAGTTAGATCAGATGGCAAATTGTATTTGGTGCCAGATCTTTCCCTTTAGGTTTTACCCCAACAATGTTTTCATTAGTTTCGCTCACTCTCGAAATCAAGCATTTTACAGCAGGTTGGAGCAGCCTGTATCTCAGCACAGGAATAAGGTAGGGAAGAATTCAAATACTCATTTTGACTGCCTCCAGAAGTTAGATCAGATGGCCAATGCAATTTGGTGCTAGGCCTTTCCCTTTAGGTTTTACCCCAACAATGTTTTCATTAGTTTCGCTCACTCTCGAAATCAAGCATTTTACAGCAGGTTGGAGCAGCCTGTATCTCAGCACAGGAATAATGTAGGGAAGAATTCAAATACTCATTTTGACTGCCTCCAGAAGTTAGATCAGATGGCAAATTGGATTTGGTGCTAGGTCTTTCCCTTTAGGTTTTAGGTTTTACCCCAACAATGTTTTCATTAGTTTCGCTCACTCTCGAAATCAAGCATTTTACAGCAGGTTGGAGCAGCCTGTATCTCAGCACAGGAATAAGGTAGGGAAGAATTCTAAGGATCATTTTGACTGCCTCCAGAAGTTAGATCAGATAGCCAATGCAATTTGGTATAAGGCCTTTCCATTTAGGTTTTACCCCAACAATGTTTTCATTAGTTTCGCTCACTCTCGAAATCAAGCATTTTACAGCAGGTTGGAGCAGCCTGTATCTCAGCACAGGAATAAGGTAGGGAAGAATTCAAATACTCATTTTGACTGCCTCCAGAAGTTAGATCAGATGGCAAATTGTATTTGGTGCTAGGTCTTTCCCTTTAGGTTTTACCCCAACAATGTTTTCATTAGTTTCGCTCACTCTCGAAATCAAGCATTTTACAGCAGGTTGGAGCAGCCTGTATCTCAGCACAGGAATAAGGTAGGGAAGAATTCTAAGGATCATTTTGACTGCCTCCAGAAGTTAGATCAGATGGCAAATTGGATTTGGTGCCAGGTCTTTCCCTTTAGGTTTTACCCCAACAATGTTTTCATTAGTTTCGCTCACTCTCGAAATCAAGCATTTTACAGCAGGTTGGAGCAGCCTGTATCTCAGCACAGGAATAAGGTAGGGAAGAATTCATATACTCATTTTGAATGCCTCCAGAAGTTAGATCAGATGGCAAATTGTATTTGGTGCTAGGTCTTTCCCTTAGGTTTTACCCCAACAATGTTTTCATTAGTTTCGCTCACTCTCGAAATCAAGCATTTTACAGCAGGTTGGAGCAGCCTGTATCTCAGCACAGGAATAAGGTAGGGAAGAATTCAAATACTCATTTTGACTGCCTCCAGAAGTTAGATCAGATGGCAAATTGGATTTGGTGCTAGGTCTTTCCCTTTAGGTTTTACCCCAACAATGTTTTCATTAGTTTCGCTCACTCTCGAAATCAAGCATTTTACAGCAGGTTGGAGCAGCCTGTATCTCAGCACAGGAATAAGGTAGGGAAGAATTCAAATACTCATTTTGACTGCCTCCAGAAGTTAGATCAGATGGCCAATGCAATTTGGTGCTAGGCATTTCCCTTTAGGTTTTACCCCAACAATGTTTTCATTAGTTTCGCTCACTCTCGAAATCAAGCATTTTACAGCAGGTTGGAGCAGCCTGTATCTCAGCACAGGAATAAGGTAGGGAAGAATTCTAAGGATCATTTTGACTGCCTCCAGAAGTTAGATCAGATGGCAAATTGGATTTGGTGCTAGGTCTTTCCCTTTAGGTTTTACCCCAACAATGTTTTCATTAGTTTCGCTCACTCTCGAAATCAAGCATTTTACAGCAGGTTGGAGCAGCCTGTATCTCAGCACAGGAATAAGGTAGGGAAGAATTCTAAGGATCATTTTGACTGCCTCCAGAAGTTAGATCAGATGGCAAATTGTATTTGGTGCTAGGTCTTTCCCTTTAGGTTTTACCCCAACAATGTTTTCATTAGTTTCGCTCACTCTCGAAATCAAGCATTTTACAGCAGGTTGGAGCAGCCTGTATCTCAGCACAGGAATAAGGTAGGGAAGAATTCTAAGGATCATTTTGACTGCCTCCAGAAGTTAGATCAGATGGCAAATTGTATTTGGTGCCAGGTCTTTCCCTTTAGGTTTTACCCCAACAATGTTTTCATTAGTATCGCTCACTCTCGAAATCAAGCATTTTACAGCAGGTTGGAGCAGCCTGTATCTCAGCACAGGAATAAGGTAGGGAAGAATTCTAAGGATCATTTTGACTGCCTCCAGAAGTTAGATCAGATGGCAAATTGGATTTGGTGCCAGGTCTTTCCCTTTAGGTTTTACCCCAACAATGTTTTCATTAGTTTCGCTCACTCTCGAAATCAAGCATTTTACAGCAGGTTGGAGCAGCCTGTATCTCAGCACAGGAATAAGGTAGGGAAGAATTCAAATACTCATTTTGACTGCCTCCAGAAGTTAGATCAGATGGCAAATTGTATTTGGTGCTAGGTCTTTCCCTTTAGGTTTTACCCCAACAATGTTTTCATTAGTTTCGCTCACTCTCGAAATCAAGCATTTTACAGCAGGTTGGAGCAGCCTGTATCTCAGCACAGGAATAAGGTAGGGAAGAATTCAAATACTCATTTTGACTGCCTCCAGAAGTTAGATCAGATGGCCAATGCAATTTGGTGCTAGGCCTTTCCCTTTAGGTTTTACCCCAACAATGTTTTCATTAGTTTCGCTCACTCTCGAAATCAAGCATTTTACAGCAGGTTGGAGCAGCCTGTATCTCAGCACAGGAATAAGGTAGGGAAGAATTCAAATACTCATTTTGACTGCCTCCAGAAGTTAGATCAGATGGCAAATTGGATTTGGTGCTAGGTCTTTCCCTTTAGGTTTTACCCCAACAATGTTTTCATTAGTTTCGCTCACTCTCGAAATCAAGCATTTTACAGCAGGTTGGAGCAGCCTGTATCTCAGCACAGGAATAAGGTAGGGAAGAATTCAAATACTCATTTTGACTGCCTCCAGAAGTTAGATCAGATGGCCAATGCAACTTGGTGCTAGGCCTTTCCCTTTAGGTTTTACCCCAACAATGTTTTCATTAGTTTCGCTCACTCTCGAAATCAAGCATTTTACAGCAGGTTGGAGCAGCCTGTATCTCAGCACAGGAATAAGGTAGGGAAGAATTCAAATACTCATTTTGACTGCCTCCAGAAGTTAGATCAGATGGCAAATTGGATTTGGTGCTAGGTCTTTCCCTTTAGGTTTTACCCCAACAATGTTTTCATTAGTTTCGCTCACTCTCGAAATCAAGCATTTTACAGCAGGTTGGAGCAGCCTGTATCTCAGCACAGGAATAAGGTAGGGAAGAATTCTAAGGATCATTTTGACTGCCTCCAGAAGTTAGATCAGATGGCAAATTGTATTTGGTGCTAGGTCTTTCCCTTTAGGTTTTACCCCAACAATGTTTTCATTAGTTTCGCTCACTCTCAAAATCAAGCATTTTACAGCAGGTTGGAGCCGCCTGTATCTCAGCACAGGAATAAGGTAGGGAAGAATTCAAATACTCATTTTGACTGCCTCCAGAAGTTAGATCAGATGGCAAATTGTATTTGGTGCTAGGTCTTTCCCTTTAGGTTTTACCCCAACAATGTTTTCATTAGTTTCGCTCACTCTCGAAATCAAGCATTTTACAGCAGGTTGGAGCAGCCTGTATCTCAGCACAGGAATAAGGTAGGGAAGAATTCTAAGGATCATTTTGACTGCCTCCAGAAGTTAGATCAGATGGCAAATTGTATTTGGTGCCAGGTCTTTCCCTTTAGGTTTTACCCCAACAATGTTTTCATTAGTTTCGCTCACTCTCGAAATCAAGCATTTTACAGCAGGTTGGAGCAGCCTGTATCTCAGCACAGGAATAAGGTAGGGAAGAATTCAAATACTCATTTTGACTGCCTCCAGAAGTTAGATCAGATGGCCAATGCAATTTGGTGCTAGGTCTTTCCCTTTAGGTTTTACCCCAACAATGTTTTCATTAGTTTCGCTCACTCTCGAAATCAAGCATTTTACAGCAGGTTGGAGCAGCCTGTATCTCAGCACAGGAATAAGGTAGGGAAGAATTCTAAGGATCATTTTGACTGCCTCCAGAAGTTAGATCAGATGGCAAATTGTATTTGGTGCTAGGTCTTTCCCTTTAGGTTTTACCCCAACAATGTTTTCATTAGTTTCGCTCACTCTCGAAATCAAGCATTTTACAGCAGGTTGGAGCAGCCTGTATCTCAGCACAGGAATAAGGTAGGGAAGAATTCAAATACTCATTTTGACTGCCTCCAGAAGTTAGATCAGATGGCAAATTGTATTTGGTGCTAGGTCTTTCCCTTTAGGTTTTACCCCAACAATGTTTTCATTAGTTTCGCTCACTCTCGAAATCAAGCATTTTACAGCAGGTTGGAGCAGCCTGTATCTCAGCACAGGAATAAGGTAGGGAAGAATTCAAATACTCATTTTGACTGCCTCCAGAAGTTAGATCAGATGGCAAATTGGATTTGGTGCTAGGTCTTTCCCTTTAGGTTTTACCCCAACAATGTTTTCATTAGTTTCGCTCACTCTCGAAATCAAGCATTTTACAGCAGGTTGGAGCAGCCTGTATCTCAGCACAGGAATAAGGTAGGGAAGAATTCAAATACTCATTTTGACTGCCTCCAGAAGTTAGATCAGATGGCCAATGAAATTTGGTGCTAGGCCTTTCCCTTTAGGTTTTACCCCAACAATGTTTTCATTAGTTTCGCTCACTCTCGAAATCAAGCATTTTACAGCAGGTTGGAGCAGCCTGTATCTCAGCACAGGAATAAGGTAGGGAAGAATTCAAATACTCATTTTGACTGCCTCCAGAAGTTAGATCAGATGGCAAATTTTATTTGGTGCTAGGTCTTTCCCTTTAGGTTTTACCCCAACAATGTTTTCATTAGTTTCGCTCACTCTCGAAATCAAGCATTTTACAGCAGGTTGGAGCAGCCTGTATCTCAGCACAGGAATAAGGTAGGGAAGAATTCAAATACTCATTTTGACTGTCTCCAGAAGTTAGATCAGATGGCAAATTGTATTTGGTGCTAGGTCTTTCCCTTTAGGTTTTACACCAACAATGTTTTCATTAGTTTCGCTCACTCTCAAAATCAAGCATTTTACAGCAGGTTGGAGCAGCCTGTATCTCAGCACAGGAATAAGGTAGGGAAGAATTCAAATGCTCATTTTGACTGCCTCCAGAAGTTAGATCAGATGGCAAATTGTATTTGGTGCTAGGTCTTTCCCTTTAGGTTTTACCCCAACAATGTTTTCATTAGTTTCGCTCACTCTCGAAATCAAGCATTTTACAGCAGGTTGGAGCAGCCTGTATCTCAGCACAGGAATAAGGTAGGGAAGAATTCTAAGGATCATTTTGACTGCCTCCAGAAGTTAGATCAGATGGCAAATTGGATTTGGTACCAGGTCTTTCCCTTTAGGTTTTACCCCAACAGTGTTTTCATTAGTTTCGCTCACTCTCAAAATCAAGCATTTTACAGCAGGTTGGAGCAGCCTGTATCTCAGCACAGGAATAAGGTAGGGAAGAATTCAAATACTCATTTTGACTGCCTCCAGAAGTTAGATCAGATGGCAAATTGTATTTGGTGCTAGGTCTTTCCCTTTAGGTTTTACCCCAACAATGTTTTCATTAGTTTCGCTCACTCTCGAAATCAAGCATTTTACAGCAGGTTGGAGCAGCCTGTATCTCAGCACAGGAATAAGGTAGGGAAGAATTCAAATACTCATTTTGACTGCCTCCAGAAGTTAGATCAGATGGCCAATGCAATTTGGTGCTAGGCCTTTCCCTTTAGGTTTTACCCCAACAATGTTTTCATTAGTTTCGCTCACTCTCGAAATCAAGCATTTTACAGCAGGTTGGAGCAGCCTGTATCTCAGCACAGGAATAAGGTAGGGAAGAATTCTAAGGATCATTTTGACTGCCTCCAGAAGTTAGATCAGATGGCAAATTGTATTTGGTGCTAGGTCTTTCCCTTTAGGTTTTACCCCAACAATGTTTTCATTAGTTTCGCTCACTCTCGAAATCAAGCATTTTACAGCAGGTTGGAGCAGCCTGTATCTCAGCACAGGAATAAGGTAGGGAAGAATTCTAAGGATCATTTTGACTGCCTCCAGAAGTTAGATCAGATGGCAAATTGGATTTGGTGCTAGGTCTTTCCCTTTAGGTTTTACCCCAACAATGTTTTCATTAGTTTCGCTCACTCTCAAAATCAAGCATTTTACAGCAGGTTGGAGCAGCCTGTATCTCAGCACAGGAATAAGGTAGGGAAGAATTCAAATGCTCATTTTGACTGCCTCCAGAAGTTAGATCAGATGGCAAATTGTATTTGGTGCTAGGTCTTTCCCTTTAGGTTTTACCCCAACAATGTTTTCATTAGTTTCGCTCACTCTCGAAATCAAGCATTTTACAGCAGGTTGGAGCAGCCTGTATCTCAGCACAGGAATAAGGTAGGGAAGAATTCAAATGCTCATTTTGACTGCCTCCAGAAGTTAGATCAGATGGCAAATTGTATTTGGTGCTAGGTCTTTCCCTTTAGGTTTTACCCCAACAATGTTTTCATTAGTTTCGCTCACTCTCGAAATCAAGCATTTTACAGCAGGTTGGAGCAGCCTGTATCTCAGCACAGGAATAAGGTAGGGAAGAATTCTAAGGATCATTTTGACTGCCTCCAGAAGTTAGATCAGATGGCAAATTGGATTTGGTACCAGGTCTTTCCCTTTAGGTTTTACCCCAACAATGTTTTCATTAGTTTCGCTCACTCTCAAAATCAAGCATTTTACAGCAGGTTGGAGCAGCCTGTATCTCAGCACAGGAATAAGGTAGGGAAGAATTCAAATACTCATTTTGACTGCCTCCAGAAGTTAGATCAGATGGCAAATTGTATTTGGTGCTAGGTCTTTCCCTTTAGGTTTTACCCCAACAATGTTTTCATTAGTTTCGCTCACTCTCGAAATCAAGCATTTTACAGCAGGTTGGAGCAGCCTGTATCTCAGCACAGGAATAAGGTAGGGAAGAATTCAAATACTCATTTTGACTGCCTCCAGAAGTTAGATCAGATGGCCAATGCAATTTGGTGCTAGGCCTTTCCCTTTAGGTTTTACCCCAACAATGTTTTCATTAGTTTCGCTCACTCTCGAAATCAAGCATTTTACAGCAGGTTGGAGCAGCCTGTATCTCAGCACAGGAATAAGGTAGGGAAGAATTCTAAGGATCATTTTGACTGCCTCCAGAAGTTAGATCAGATGGCAAATTGTATTTGGTGCTAGGTCTTTCCCTTTAGGTTTTACCCCAACAATGTTTTCATTAGTTTCG
The DNA here is from genome assembly GCF_026170545.1 of Melanerpes formicivorus. Lineage (NCBI taxonomy): Eukaryota > Metazoa > Chordata > Aves > Piciformes > Picidae > Melanerpes > Melanerpes formicivorus. The sequence continues at coordinate 79,317 of NW_027142737.1, read as the reverse complement.
CTCACTCTCGAAATCAAGCATTTTACAGCAGGTTGGAGCAGCCTGTATCTCAGCACAGGAATAAGGTAGGGAAGAATTCTAAGGATCATTTTGACTGCCTCCAGAAGTTAGATCAGATGGCAAATTGGATTTGGTGCTAGGTCTTTCCCTTTAGGTTTTACCCCAACAATGTTTTCATTAGTTTCGCTCACTCTCGAAATCAAGCATTTTACAGCAGGTTGGAGCAGCCTGTATCTCAGCACAGGAATAAGGTAGGGAAGAATTCAAATGCTCATTTTGACTGCCTCCAGAAGTTAGATCAGATGGCAAATTGTATTTGGTGCTAGGTCTTTCCCTTTAGGTTTTACCCCAACAATGTTTTCATTAGTTTCGCTCACTCTCGAAATCAAGCATTTTACAGCAGGTTGGAGCAGCCTGTATCTCAGCACAGGAATAAGGTAGGGAAGAATTCTAAGGATCATTTTGACTGCCTCCAGAAGTTAGATCAGATGGCAAATTGGATTTGGTACCAGGTCTTTCCCTTTAGGTTTTACCCCAACAATGTTTTCATTAGTTTCGCTCACTCTCGAAATCAAGCATTTTACAGCAGGTTGGAGCAGCCTGTATCTCAGCACAGGAATAAGGTAGGGAAGAATTCAAATACTCATTTTGACTGCCTCCAGAAGTTAGATCAGATGGCAAATTGTATTTGGTGCTAGGTCTTTCCCTTTAGGTTTTACCCCAACAATGTTTTCATTAGTTTCGCTCACTCTCGAAATCAAGCATTTTACAGCAGGTTGGAGCAGCCTGTATCTCAGCACAGGAATAAGGTAGGGAAGAATTCAAATACTCATTTTGACTGCCTCCAGAAGTTAGATCAGATGGCCAATGCAATTTGGTGCTAGGCCTTTCCCCTTTAGGTTTTACCCCAACAATGTTTTCATTAGTTTCGCTCACTCTCGAAATCAAGCATTTTACAGCAGGTTGGAGCAGCCTGTATCTCAGCACAGGAATAAGGTAGGGAAGAATTCTAAGGATCATTTTGACTGCCTCCAGAAGTTAGATCAGATGGCAAATTGTATTTGGTGCTAGGTCTTTCCCTTTAGGTTTTACCCCAACAATGTTTTCATTAGTTTCGCTCACTCTCGAAATCAAGCATTTTACAGCAGGTTGGAGCAGCCTGTATCTCAGCACAGGAATAAGGTAGGGAAGAATTCTAAGGATCATTTTGACTGCCTCCAGAAGTTAGATCAGATGGCAAATTGGATTTGGTGCTAGGTCTTTCCCTTTAGGTTTTACCCCAACAATGTTTTCATTAGTTTCGCTCACTCTCAAAATCAAGCATTTTACAGCAGGTTGGAGCAGCCTGTATCTCAGCACAGGAATAAGGTAGGGAAGAATTCAAATACTCATTTTGACTGCCTCCAGAAGTTAGATCAGATGGCAAATTGTATTTGGTGCTAGGTCTTTCCCTTTAGGTTTTACCCCAACAATGTTTTCATTAGTTTCGCTCACTCTCGAAATCAAGCATTTTACAGCAGGTTGGAGCAGCCTGTATCTCAGCACAGGAATAAGGTAGGGAAGAATTCTAAGGATCATTTTGACTGCCTCCAGAAGTTAGATCAGATGGCAAATTGGATTTGGTGCTAGGCCTTTCCCTTTAGGTTTTACCCCAACAATGTTTTCATTAGTTTCGCTCACTCTCGAAATCAAGCATTTTACAGCAGGTTGGAGCAGCCTGTATCTCAGCACAGGAATAAGGTAGGGAAGAATTCTACGGATCATTTTGACTGCCTCCAGAAGTTAGATCAGATGGCAAATTGTATTTGGTGCCAGGTCTTTCCATTTAGGTTTTACCCCAACAATGTTTTCATTAGTTTCGCTCACTCTCGAAATCAAGCATTTTACAGCAGGTTGGAGCAGCCTGTATCTCAGCACAGGAATAAGGTAGGGAAGAATTCAAATACTCATTTTGACTGCCTCCAGAAGTTAGATCAGATGGCCAATGCAATTTGGTGCTAGGCCTTTCCCTTTAGGTTTTACCCCAACAATGTTTTCATTAGTTTCGCTCACTCTCGAAATCAAGCATTTTACAGCAGATTGGAGCAGCCTGTATCTCAGCACAGGAATAAGGTAGGGAAGAATTCATATACTCATTTTGACTGCCTCCAGAAGTTAGATCAGATGGCAAATTGGATTTGGTGCTAGGTCTTTCCCTTTAGGTTTTACCCCAACAATGTTTTCATTAGTTTCGCTCACTCTCAAAATCAAGCATTTTACAGCAGGTTGGAGCAGCCTGTATCTCAGCACAGGAATAAGGTAGGGAAGAATTCAAATACTCATTTTGACTGCCTCCAGAAGTTAGATCAGATGGCAAATTGTATTTGGTGCTAGGTCTTTCCCTTTAGGTTTTACCCCAACAATGTTTTCATTAGTTTCGCTCACTCTCGAAATCAAGCATTTTACAGCAGGTTGGAGCAGCCTGTATCTCAGCACAGGAATAAGGTAGGGAAGAATTCTAAGGATCATTTTGACTGCCTCCAGAAGTTAGATCAGATGGCAAATTGTATTTGGTGCCAGATCTTTCCCTTTAGGTTTTACCCCAACAATGTTTTCATTAGTTTCGCTCACTCTCGAAATCAAGCATTTTACAGCAGGTTGGAGCAGCCTGTATCTCAGCACAGGAATAAGGTAGGGAAGAATTCAAATACTCATTTTGACTGCCTCCAGAAGTTAGATCAGATGGCCAATGCAATTTGGTGCTAGGCCTTTCCCTTTAGGTTTTACCCCAACAATGTTTTCATTAGTTTCGCTCACTCTCGAAATCAAGCATTTTACAGCAGGTTGGAGCAGCCTGTATCTCAGCACAGGAATAAGGTAGGGAAGAATTCAAATACTCATTTTGACTGCCTCCAGAAGTTAGATCAGATGGCAAATTGGATTTGGTGCTAGGTCTTTCCCTTTAGGTTTTACCCCAACAATGTTTTCATTAGTTTCGCTCACTCTCGAAATCAAGCATTTTACAGCAGGTTGGAGCAGCCTGTATCTCAGCACAGGAATAAGGTAGGGAAGAATTCTAAGGATCATTTTGACTGCCTCCAGAAGTTAGATCAGATAGCCAATGCAATTTGGTATAAGGCCTTTCCATTTAGGTTTTACCCCAACAATGTTTTCATTAGTTTCGCTCACTCTCGAAATCAAGCATTTTACAGCAGGTTGGAGCAGCCTGTATCTCAGCACAGGAATAAGGTAGGGAAGAATTCAAATACTCATTTTGACTGCCTCCAGAAGTTAGATCAGATGGCAAATTGTATTTGGTGCTAGGTCTTTCCCTTTAGGTTTTACCCCAACAATGTTTTCATTAGTTTCGCTCACTCTCGAAATCAAGCATTTTACAGCAGGTTGGAGCAGCCTGTATCTCAGCACAGGAATAAGGTAGGGAAGAATTCTAAGGATCATTTTGACTGCCTCCAGAAGTTAGATCAGATGGCAAATTGGATTTGGTGCTAGGTCTTTCCCTTTAGGTTTTACCCCAACAATGTTTTCATTAGTTTCGCTCACTCTCGAAATCAAGCATTTTACAGCAGGTTGGAGCAGCCTGTATCTCAGCACAGGAATAAGGTAGGGAAGAATTCATATACTCATTTTGAATGCCTCCAGAAGTTAGATCAGATGGCAAATTGTATTTGGTGCTAGGTCTTTCCCTTTAGGTTTTACCCCAACAATGTTTTCATTAGTTTCGCTCACTCTCGAAATCAAGCATTTTACAGCAGGTTGGAGCAGCCTGTATCTCAGCACAGGAATAAGGTAGGGAAGAATTCAAATACTCATTTTGACTGCCTCCAGAAGTTAGATCAGATGGCAAATTGGATTTGGTGCTAGGTCTTTCCCTTTAGGTTTTACCCCAACAATGTTTTCATTAGTTTCGCTCACTCTCGAAATCAAGCATTTTACAGCAGGTTGGAGCAGCCTGTATCTCAGCACAGGAATAAGGTAGGGAAGAATTCAAATACTCATTTTGACTGCCTCCAGAAGTTAGATCAGATGGCAAATTGTATTTGGTGCTAGGTCTTTCCCTTTAGGTTTTACCCCAACAATGTTTTCATTAGTTTCGCTCACTCTCGAAATCAAGCATTTTACAGCAGGTTGGAGCAGCCTGTATCTCAGCACAGGAATAAGGTAGGGAAGAATTCAAATACTCATTTTGACTGCCTCCAGAAGTTAGATCAGATGGCCAATGCAATTTGGTGCTAGGCATTTCCCTTTAGGTTTTACCCCAATAATGTTTTCATTAGTTTCGCTCACTCTCGAAATCAAGCATTTTACAGCAGGTTGGAGCAGCCTGTATCTCAGCACAGGAATAAGGTAGGGAAGAATTCTAAGGATCATTTTGACTGCCTCCAGAAGTTAGATCAGATGGCAAATTGTATTTGGTGCTAGGTCTTTCCCTTTAGGTTTTACCCCAACAATGTTTTCATTAGTTTCGCTCACTCTCGAAATCAAGCATTTTACAGCAGGTTGGAGCAGCCTGTATCTCAGCACAGGAATAAGGTAGGGAAGAATTCTAAGGATCATTTTGACTGCCTCCAGAAGTTAGATCAGATGGCAAATTGTATTTGGTGCTAGGTCTTTCCCTTTAGGTTTTACCCCAACAATGTTTTCATTAGTTTCGCTCACTCTCGAAATCAAGCATTTTACAGCAGGTTGGAGCAGCCTGTATCTCAGCACAGGAATAAGGTAGGGAAGAATTCTAAGGATCATTTTGACTGCCTCCAGAAGTTAGATCAGATGGCAAATTGTATTTGGTGCCAGGTCTTTCCCTTTAGGTTTTACCCCAACAATGTTTTCATTAGTATCGCTCACTCTCGAAATCAAGCATTTTACAGCAGGTTGGAGCAGCCTGTATCTCAGCACAGGAATAAGGTAGGGAAGAATTCTAAGGATCATTTTGACTGCCTCCAGAAGTTAGATCAGATGGCAAATTGGATTTGGTGCCAGGTCTTTCCCTTTAGGTTTTACCCCAACAATGTTTTCATTAGTTTCGCTCACTCTCGAAATCAAGCATTTTACAGCAGGTTGGAGCAGCCTGTATCTCAGCACAGGAATAAGGTAGGGAAGAATTCAAATACTCATTTTGACTGCCTCCAGAAGTTAGATCAGATGGCAAATTGTATTTGGTGCTAGGTCTTTCCCTTTAGGTTTTACCCCAACAATGTTTTCATTAGTTTCGCTCACTCTCGAAATCAAGCATTTTACAGCAGGTTGGAGCAGCCTGTATCTCAGCACAGGAATAAGGTAGGGAAGAATTCAAATACTCATTTTGACTGCCTCCAGAAGTTAGATCAGATGGCCAATGCAATTTGGTGCTAGGCCTTTCCCTTTAGGTTTTACCCCAACAATGTTTTCATTAGTTTCGCTCACTCTCGAAATCAAGCATTTTACAGCAGGTTGGAGCAGCCTGTATCTCAGCACAGGAATAAGGTAGGGAAGAATTCAAATACTCATTTTGACTGCCTCCAGAAGTTAGATCAGATGGCAAATTGGATTTGGTGCTAGGTCTTTCCCTTTAGGTTTTACCCCAACAATGTTTTCATTAGTTTCGCTCACTCTCGAAATCAAGCATTTTACAGCAGGTTGGAGCAGCCTGTATCTCAGCACAGGAATAAGGTAGGGAAGAATTCAAATACTCATTTTGACTGCCTCCAGAAGTTAGATCAGATGGCCAATGCAACTTGGTGCTAGGCCTTTCCCTTTAGGTTTTACCCCAACAATGTTTTCATTAGTTTCGCTCACTCTCGAAATCAAGCATTTTACAGCAGGTTGGAGCAGCCTGTATCTCAGCACAGGAATAAGGTAGGGAAGAATTCAAATACTCATTTTGACTGCCTCCAGAAGTTAGATCAGATGGCAAATTGGATTTGGTGCTAGGTCTTTCCCTTTAGGTTTTACCCCAACAATGTTTTCATTAGTTTCGCTCACTCTCGAAATCAAGCATTTTACAGCAGGTTGGAGCAGCCTGTATCTCAGCACAGGAATAAGGTAGGGAAGAATTCTAAGGATCATTTTGACTGCCTCCAGAAGTTAGATCAGATGGCAAATTGTATTTGGTGCTAGGTCTTTCCCTTTAGGTTTTACCCCAACAATGTTTTCATTAGTTTCGCTCACTCTCAAAATCAAGCATTTTACAGCAGGTTGGAGCCGCCTGTATCTCAGCACAGGAATAAGGTAGGGAAGAATTCAAATACTCATTTTGACTGCCTCCAGAAGTTAGATCAGATGGCAAATTGTATTTGGTGCTAGGTCTTTCCCTTTAGGTTTTACCCCAACAATGTTTTCATTAGTTTCGCTCACTCTCGAAATCAAGCATTTTACAGCAGGTTGGAGCAGCCTGTATCTCAGCACAGGAATAAGGTAGGGAAGAATTCTAAGGATCATTTTGACTGCCTCCAGAAGTTAGATCAGATGGCAAATTGGATTTGGTGCCAGGTCTTTCCCTTTAGGTTTTACCCCAACAATGTTTTCATTAGTTTCGCTCACTCTCGAAATCAAGCATTTTACAGCAGGTTGGAGCAGCCTGTATCTCAGCACAGGAATAAGGTAGGGAAGAATTCAAATACTCATTTTGACTGCCTCCAGAAGTTAGATCAGATGGCCAATGCAATTTGGTGCTAGGCCTTTCCCTTTAGGTTTTACCCCAACAATGTTTTCATTAGTTTCGCTCACTCTCGAAATCAAGCATTTTACAGCAGGTTGGAGCAGCCTGTATCTCAGCACAGGAATAAGGTAGGGAAGAATTCTAAGGATCATTTTGACTGCCTCCAGAAGTTAGATCAGATGGCAAATTGGATTTGGTGCCAGGTCTTTCCCTTTAGGTTTTACCCCAACAATGTTTTCATTAGTTTCGCTCACTCTCGAAATCAAGCATTTTACAGCAGGTTGGAGCAGCCTGTATCTCAGCACAGGAATAAGGTAGGGAAGAATTCAAACACTCATTTTGACTGCCTCCAGAAGTTAGATCAGATGGCAAATTGGATTTGGTGCTAGGTCTTTCCCTTTAGGTTTTACCCCAACAATGTTTTCATTAGTTTCGCTCACTCTCGAAATCAAGCATTTTACAGCAGGTTGGAGCAGCCTGTATCTCAGCACAGGAATAAGGTAGGGAAGAATTCTAAGGATCATTTTGACTGCCTCCAGAAGTTAGATCAGATGGCCAATGCAATTTGGTGCTAGGTCTTTCCCTTTAGGTTTTACCCCAACAATGTTTTCATTAGTTTCGCTCACTCTCAAAATCAAGCATTTTACAGCAGGTTGGAGCCGCCTGTATCTCAGCACAGGAATAAGGTAGGGAAGAATTCAAATACTCATTTTGACTGCCTCCAGAAGTTAGATCAGATGGCAAATTGTATTTGGTGCTAGGTCTTTCCCTTTAGGTTTTACCCCAACAATGTTTTCATTAGTTTCGCTCACTCTCGAAATCAAGCATTTTACAGCAGGTTGGAGCAGCCTGTATCTCAGCACAGGAATAAGGTAGGGAAGAATTCTAAGGATCATTTTGACTGCCTCCAGAAGTTAGATCAGATGGCAAATTGTATTTGGTGCCAGGTCTTTCCCTTTAGGTTTTACCCCAACAATGTTTTCATTAGTTTCGCTCACTCTCGAAATCAAGCATTTTACAGCAGGTTGGAGCAGCCTGTATCTCAGCACAGGAATAAGGTAGGGAAGAATTCAAATACTCATTTTGACTGCCTCCAGAAGTTAGATCAGATGGCCAATGCAATTTGGTGCTAGGCCTTTCCCTTTAGGTTTTACCCCAACAATGTTTTCATTAGTTTCGCTCACACTCGAAATCAAGCATTTTACAGCAGGTTGGAGCAGCCTGTATCTCAGCACAGGAATAAGGTAGGGAAGAATTCTAAGGATCATTTTGACTGCCTCCAGAAGTTAGATCAGATGGCAAATTGTATTTGGTGCTAGGTCTTTCCCTTTAGGTTTTACCCCAACAATGTTTTCATTAGTTTCGCTCACTCTCGAAATCAAGCATTTTACAGCAGGTTGGAGCAGCCTGTATCTCAGCACAGGAATAAGGTAGGGAAGAATTCAAATACTCATTTTGACTGCCTCCAGAAGTTAGATCAGATGGCAAATTGTATTTGGTGCTAGGTCTTTCCCTTTAGGTTTTACCCCAACAATGTTTTCATTAGTTTCGCTCACTCTCGAAATCAAGCATTTTACAGCAGGTTGGAGCAGCCTGTATCTCAGCACAGGAATAAGGTAGGGAAGAATTCAAATACTCATTTTGACTGCCTCCAGAAGTTAGATCAGATGGCAAATTGGATTTGGTGCTAGATCTTTCCCTTTAGGTTTTACCCCAACAATGTTTTCATTAGTTTCGCTCACTCTCGAAATCAAGCATTTTACAGCAGGTTTGAGCAGCCTGTATCTCAGCACAGGAATAAGGTAGGGAAGAATTCTAAGGATCATTTTGACTGCCTCCAGAAGTTAGATCAGATGGCAAATTGTATTTGGTGCCAGGTCTTTCCATTTAGGTTTTACCCCAACAATATTTTCATTAGTTTCGCTCACTCTCGAAATCAAGCATTTTACAGCAGGTTGGAGCAGCCTGTATCTCAGCACAGGAATAAGGTAGGGAAGAATTCAAATACTCATTTTGACTGCCTCCAGAAGTTAGATCAGATGGCCAATGCAATTTGGTGCTAGGCCTTTCCCTTTAGGTTTTACCCCAACAATGTTTTCATTAGTTTCGCTCACTCTCGAAATCAAGCATTTTACAGCAGGTTGGAGCAGCCTGTATCTCAGCACAGGAATAAGGTAGGGAAGAATTCAAATACTCATTTTGACTGCCTCCAGAAGTTAGATCAGATGGCCAATGCAATTTGGTGCTAGGCCTTTCCCTTTAGGTTTTACCCCAACAATGTTTTCATTAGTTTCGCTCACTCTCGAAATCAAGCATTTTACAGCAGGTTGGAGCAGCCTGTATCTCAGCACAGGAATAAGGTAGGGAAGAATTCTAAGGATCATTTTGACTGCCTCCAGAAGTTAGATCAGATGGCAAATTGGATTTGGTGCTAGGTCTTTCCCTTTAGGTTTTACCCCAACAATGTTTTCATTAGTTTCGCTCACTCTCGAAATCAAGCATTTTACAGCAGGTTGGAGCAGCCTGTATCTCAGCACAGGAATAAGGTAGGGAAGAATTCAAATACTCATTTTGACTGCCTCCAGAAGTTAGATCAGATGGCAAATTGGATTTGGTGCTAGGTCTTTCCCTTTAGGTTTTACCCCAACAATGTTTTCATTAGTTTCGCTCACTCTCGAAATCAAGCATTTTACAGCAGGTTGGAGCAGCCTGTATCTCAGCACAGGAATAAGGTAGGGAAGAATTCAAATACTCATTTTGACTGCCTCCAGAAGTTAGATCAGATGGCCAATGCAATTTGGTGCTAGGCCTTTCCCTTTAGGTTTTACCCCAACAATGTTTTCATTAGTTTTGCTCACTCTCGAAATCAAGCATTTTACAGCAGGTTGGAGCAGCCTGTATCTCAGCACAGGAATAAGGTAGGGAAGAATTCTAAGGATCATTTTGACTGCCTCCAGAAGTTAGATCAGATGGCCAATGCAATTTGGTGCTAGGCCTTTCCCTTTAGGTTTTACCCCAACAATGTTTTCATTAGTTTCGCTCACTCTCGAAATCAAGCATTTTACAGCAGGTTGGAGCAGCCTGTATCTCAGCACAGGAATAAGGTAGGGAAGAATTCAAACGCTCATTTTGACTGCCTCCAGAAGTTAGATCAGATGGCCAATGCAATTAGGTGCTAGGCCTTTCCCTTTAGGTTTTACCCCAACAATGTTTTCATTAGTTTCGCTCACTCTCGAAATCAAGCATTTTACAGCAGGTTGGAGCAGCCTGTATCTCAGCACAGGAATAAGGTAGGGAAGAATTCAAATACTCATTTTGACTGCCTCCAGAAGTTAGATCAGATGGCCAATGCAATTTGGTGCTAGGCCTTTCCCTTTAGGTTTTACCCCAACAATGTTTTCATTAGTTTCGCTCACTCTCGAAATCAAGCATTTTACAGCAGGTTGGAGCAGCCTGTATCTCAGCACAGGAATAAGGTAGGGAAGAATTCTAAGGATCATTTTGACTGCCTCCAGAAGTTAGATCAGATGGCAAATTGTATTTGGTGCTAGGCCTTTCCCTTTAGGTTTTACCCCAACAATGTTTTCATTAGTTTCGCTCACTCTCGAAATCAAGCATTTTACAGCAGGTTGGAGCAGCCTGTATCTCAGCACAGGAATAAGGTAGGGAAGAATTCTAAGGATCATTTTGACTGCCTCCAGAAGTTAGATCAGATGGCAAATTGTATTAGGTGCCAGGTCTTTCCATTTAGGTTTTACCCCAACAATGTTTTCATTAGTTTCGCTCACTCTCGAAATCAAGCATTTTACAGCAGGTTGGAGCAGCCTGTATCTCAGCACAGGAATAAGGTAGGGAAGAATTCAAATACTCATTTTGACTGCCTCCAGAAGTTAGATCAGATGGCCAATTCAATTTGGTGCTAGGCCTTTCCCTTTAGGTTTTACCCCAACAATGTTTTCATTAGTTTCGCTCACTCTCGAAATCAAGCATTTTACAGCAGGTTGGAGCAGCCTGTATCTCAGCACAGGAATAAGGTAGGGAAGAATTCAAATACTCATTTTGACTGCCTCCAGAAGTTAGATCAGATGGCAAATTGGATTTGGTGCTAGGTCTTTCCCTTTAGGTTTTACCCCAACAATGTTTTCATTAGTTTCGCTCACTCTCGAAATCAAGCATTTTACAGCAGGTTGGAGCAGCCTGTATCTCAGCACAGGAATAAGGTAGGGAAGAATTCTAAGGATCATTTTGACTGCCTCCAGAAGTTAGATCAGATGGCCTATGCAATTTGGTATAAGGCCTTTCCCTTTAGGTTTTACCCCAACAATGTTTTCATTAGTTTCGCTCACTCTCGAAATCAAGCATTTTACAGCAGGTTGGAGCAGCCTGTATCTCAGCACAGGAATAAGGTAGGGAAGAATTCAAACACTCATTTTGACTGCCTCCAGAAGTTAGATCAGATGGCAAATTGTATTTGGTGCTAGGTCTTTCCCTTTAGGTTTTACCCCAACAATGTTTTCATTAGTTTCGCTCACTCTCGAAATCAAGCATTTTACAGCAGGTTGGAGCAGCCTGTATCTCAGCACAGGAATAAGGTAGGGAAGAATTCAAATACTCATTTTGACTGCCTCCAGAAGTTAGATCAGATGGCAAATTGTATTTGGTGCTAGGTCTTTCCCTTTAGGTTTTACCCCAACAATGTTTTCATTAGTTTCGCTCACTCTCGAAATCAAGCATTTTACAGCAGGTTGGAGCAGCCTGTATCTCAGCACAGGAATAAGGTAGGGAAGAATTCAAATACTCATTTTGACTGCCTCCAGAAGTTAGATCAGATGGCAAATTGTATTTGGTGCTAGGTCTTTCCCTTTAGGTTTTACCCCAACAATGTTTTCATTAGTTTCGCTCACTCTCGAAATCAAGCATTTTACAGCAGGTTGGAGCAGCCTGTATCTCAGCACAGGAATAAGGTAGGGAAGAATTCAAATACTCATTTTGACTGCCTCCAGAAGTTAGATCAGATGGCCAATGCAATTTGGTGCTAGGCCTTTCCCTTTAGGTTTTACCCCAACAATGTTTTCATTAGTTTCGCTCACTCTCGAAATCAAGCATTTTACAGCAGGTTGGAGCAGCCTGTATCTCAGCACAGGAATAAGGTAGGGAAGAATTCTAAGGATCATTTTGACTGCCTCCAGAAGTTAGATCAGATGGCAAATTGGATTTGGTGCCAGGTCTTTCCCTTTAGGTTTTACCCCAACAATGTTTTCATTAGTTTCGCTCACTCTCGAAATCAAGCATTTTACAGCAGGTTGGAGCAGCCTGTATCTCAGCACAGGAATAAGGTAGGGAAGAATTCAAATACTCATTTTGACTGCCTCCAGAAGTTAGATCAGATGGCCAATGCAATTTGGTGCTAGGCCTTTCCCTTTAGGTTTTACCCCAACAATGTTTTCATTAGTTTCGCTCACTCTCGAAATCAAGCATTTTACAGCAGGTTGGAGCAGCCTGTATCTCAGCACAGGAATAAGGTAGGGAAGAATTCAAATACTCATTTTGACTGCCTCCAGAAGTTAGATCAGATGGCAAATTGGATTTGGTGCTAGGCCTTTCCCTTTAGGTTTTACCCCAACAATGTTTTCATTAGTTTCGCTCACTCTCGAAATCAAGCATTTTACAGCAGGTTGGAGCAGCCTGTATCTCAGCACAGGAATAAGGTAGGGAAGAATTCTAAGGATCATTTTGACTGCCTCCAGAAGTTAGATCAGATGGCAAATTGGATTTGGTGCCAGGTCTTTCCCTTTAGGTTTTACCCCAACAATGTTTTCATTAGTTTCGCTCACTCTCGAAATCAAGCATTTTACAGCAGGTTGGAGCAGCCTGTATCTCAGCACAGGAATAAGGTAGGGAAGAATTCAAATACTCATTTTGACTGCCTCCAGAAGTTAGATCAGATGGCCAATGCAATTTGGTGCTAGGCCTTTCCCTTTAGGTTTTACCCCAACAATGTTTTCATTAGTTTCGCTCACTCTCGAAATCAAGCATTTTACAGCAGGTTGGAGCAGCCTGTATCTCAGCACAGGAATAAGGTAGGGAAGAATTCAAATACTCATTTTGACTGCCTCCAGAAGTTAGATCAGATGGCAAATTGTATTTGGTGCTAGGCCTTTCCCTTTAGGTTTTACCCCAACAATGTTTTCATTAGTTTCGCTCACTCTCGAAATCAAGCATTTTACAGCAGGTTGGAGCAGCCTGTATCTCAGCACAGGAATAAGGTAGGGAAGAATTGTAAGGATCATTTTGACTGCCTCCAGAAGTTAGATCAGATGGCAAATTGTATTTGGTGCCAGGTCTTTCCATTTAGGTTTTACCCCAACAATGTTTTCATTAGTTTCGCTCACTCTCGAAATCAAGAATTTTACAGCAGGTTGGAGCAGCCTGTATCTCAGCACAGGAATAAGGTAGGGAAGAATTCAAATACTCATTTTGACTGCCTCCAGAAGTTAGATCAGATGGCAAATTGTATTTGGTGCTAGGCCTTTCCCTTTAGGTTTTACCCCAACAATGTTTTCATTAGTTTCGCTCACTCTCGAAATCAAGCATTTTACAGCAGGTTGGAGCAGCCTGTATCTCAGCACAGGAATAAGGTAGGGAAGAATTCAAATACTCATTTTGACTGCCTCCAGAAGTTAGATCAGATGGCCAATGCAATTTGGTGCTAGGCCTTTCCCTTTAGGTTTTACCCCACAATGTTTTCATTAGTTTCGCTCACTCTCAAAATCAAGCATTTTACAGCAGGTTGGAGCAGCCTGTATCTCAGCACAGGAATAAGGTAGGGAAGAATTCAAATACTCATTTTGACTGCCTCCAGAAGTTAGATCAGATGGCAAATTGGATTTGGTGCTAGGTCTTTCCCTTTAGGTTTTACCCCAACAATGTTTTCATTAGTTTCGCTCACTCTCGAAATCAAGCATTTTACAGCAGGTTGGAGCAGCCTGTATCTCAGCACAGGAATAAGGTAGGGAAGAATTCAAATACTCATTTTGACTGCCTCCAGAAGTTAGATCAGATGGCCAATGCAATTTGGTGCTAGGCCTTTCCCTTTAGGTTTTACCCCAACAATGTTTTCATTAGTTTCGCTCACTCTCGAAATCAAGCATTTTACAGCAGGTTGGAGCAGCCTGTATCTCAGCACAGGAATAAGGTAGGGAAGAATTCAAATACTCATTTTGACTGCCTCCAGAAGTTAGATCAGATGGCCAATGCAATTTGGTGCTAGGCCTTTCCCTTTAGGTTTTACCCCAACAATGTTTTCATTAGTTTCGCTCACTCTCGAAATCAAGCATTTTACAGCAGGTTGGAGCAGCCTGTATCTCAGCACAGGAATAAGGTAGGGAAGAATTCAAACACTCATTTTGACTGCCTCCAGAAGTTAGATCAGATGGCCAATGCAATTTTGTGCTAGGCCTTTCCCTTTAGGTTTTACCCCAACAATGTTTTCATTAGTTTCGCTCACTCTCGAAATCAAGCATTTTACAGCAGGTTGGAGCAGCCTGTATCTCAGCACAGGAATAAGGTAGGGAAGAATTCAAATGATCATTTTGACTGCCTCCAGAAGTTAAATCAGATGGCCAATGCAATTTGGTATAAGGCCTTTCCCTTTAGGTTTTACCCCAACAATGTTTTCATTAGTTTCGCTCACTCTCGAAATCAAGCATTTTACAGCAGGTTGGAGCAGCCTGTATCTCAGCACAGGAATAAGGTAGGGAAGAATTCAAATACTCATTTTGACTGCCTCCAGAAGTTAGATCAGATGGCAAATTGGATTTGGTGCTAGGTCTTTCCCTTTAGGTTTTACCCCAACAATGTTTTCATTAGTTTCGCTCACTCTCGAAATCAAGCATTTTACAGCAGGTTGGAGCAGCCTGTATCTCAGCACAGGAGTAAGGTAGGGAAGAATTCTAAGGATCATTTTGACTGCCTCCAGAAGTTAGATCAGATGGCCAATTGAATTTGGTGCTAGGTCTTTCCCTTTAGGTTTTACCCCAACAATGTTTTCATTAGTTTCGCTCACTCTCGAAATCAAGCATTTTACAGCAGGTTGGAGCAGCCTGTATCTCAGCACAGGAATAAGGTAGGGAAGAATTCAAATACTCATTTTGACTGCCTCCAGAAGTTAGATCAGATGGCCAATGCAATTTGGTGCTAGGTCTTTCCCTTTAGGTTTTACCCCAACAATGTTTTCATTAGTTTCGCTCACTCTCGAAATCAAGCATTTTACAGCAGGTTGGAGCAGCCTGTATCTCAGCACAGGAATAAGGTAGGGAAGAATTCAAATACTCATTTTGACTGCCTCCAGAAGTTAGATCAGATGGCAAATTGGATTTGGTGCTAGGTCTTTCCCTTTAGGTTTTACCCCAACAATGTTTTCATTAGTTTCGCTCACTCTCGAAATCAAGCATTTTACAGCAGGTTGGAGCAGCCTGTATCTCAGCACAGGAATAAGGTAGGGAAGAATTCAAATACTCATTTTGACTGCCTCCAGAAGTTAGATCAGATGGCCAATGCAATTTGGTGCTAGGCCTTTCCCTTTAGGTTTTACCCCAACAATGTTTTCATTAGTTTCGCTCACTCTCGAAATCAAGCATTTTACAGCATGTTGGAGCAGCCTGTATCTCAGCACAGGAATAAGGTAGGGAAGAATTCAAATACTCATTTTGACTGCCTCCAGAAGTTAGATCAGATGGCCAATGCAATTTGGTGCTAGGCCTTTCCCTTTAGGTTTTACCCCAACAATGTTTTCATTAGTTTCGCTCACTCTCGAAATCAAGCATTTTACAGCAGGTTG
Source organism: Melanerpes formicivorus (assembly GCF_026170545.1). NCBI lineage: Eukaryota > Metazoa > Chordata > Aves > Piciformes > Picidae > Melanerpes > Melanerpes formicivorus. The sequence continues at coordinate 63,844 of NW_027142737.1, read as the reverse complement.
GAGCAGCCTGTATCTCAGCACAGGAATAAGGTAGGGAAGAATTCAAACACTCATTTTGACTGCCTCCAGAAGTTAGATCAGATGGCCAATGCAATTTTGTGCTAGGCCTTTCCCTTTAGGTTTTACCCCAACAATGTTTTCATTAGTTTCGCTCACTCTCGAAATCAAGCATTTTACAGCAGGTTGGAGCAGCCTGTATCTCAGCACAGGAATAAGGTAGGGAAGAATTCAAATGATCATTTTGACTGCCTCCAGAAGTTAAATCAGATGGCCAATGCAATTTGGTATAAGGCCTTTCCCTTTAGGTTTTACCCCAACAATGTTTTCATTAGTTTCGCTCACTCTCGAAATCAAGCATTTTACAGCAGGTTGGAGCAGCCTGTATCTCAGCACAGGAATAAGGTAGGGAAGAATTCAAATACTCATTTTGACTGCCTCCAGAAGTTAGATCAGATGGCAAATTGTATTTGGTGCTAGGTCTTTCCCTTTAGGTTTTACCCCAACAATGTTTTCATTAGTTTCGCTCACTCTCGAAATCAAGCATTTTACAGCAGGTTGGAGCAGCCTGTATCTCAGCACAGGAATAAGGTAGGGAAGAATTCTAAGGATCATTTTGACTGCCTCCAGAAGTTAGATCAGATGGCCAATGTAATTTGGTGCTAGGTCTTTCCCTTTAGGTTTTACCCCAACAATGTTTTCATTAGTTTCGCTCACTCTCGAAATCAAGCATTTTACAGCAGGTTGGAGCACCCTGTATCTCAGCACAGGAATAAGGTAGGGAAGAATTCAAATACTCATTTTGACTGCCTCCAGAAGTTAGATCAGATGGCAAATTGGATTTGGTGCTAGGTCTTTCCCTTTAGGTTTTACCCCAACAATGTTTTCATTAGTTTCGCTCACTCTCGAAATCAAGCATTTTACAGCAGGTTGGAGCAGCCTGTATCTCAGCACAGGAATAAGGTAGGGAAGAATTCAAATACTCATTTTGACTGCCTCCAGAAGTTAGATCAGATGGCCAATGCAATTTGGTGCTAGGCCTTTCCCTTTAGGTTTTACCCCAACAATGTTTTCATTAGTTTCGCTCACTCTCGAAATCAAGCATTTTACAGCAGGTTGGAGCAGCCTGTATCTCAGCACAGGAATAAGGTAGGGAAGAATTCTAAGGATCATTTTGACTGCCTCCAGAAGTTAGATCAGATGGCAAATTGTATTTGGTGCTAGGTCTTTCCCTTTAGGTTTTACCCCAACAATGTTTTCATTAGTTTCGCTCACTCTCAAAATCAAGCATTTTACAGCAGGTTGGAGCAGCCTGTATCTCAGCACAGGAATAAGGTAGGGAAGAATTGTAAGGATCATTTTGACTGCCTCCAGAAGTTAGATCAGATGGCAAATTGTATTTGGTGCCAGGTCTTTCCATTTAGGTTTTACCCCAACAATGTTTTCATTAGTTTCGCTCACTCTCGAAATCAAGCATTTTACAGCAGGTTGGAGCAGCCTGTATCTCAGCACAGGAATAAGGTAGGGAAGAATTCTAAGGATCATTTTGACTGCCTCCAGAAGTTAGATCAGATGGCCAATGCAATTTGGTGCTAGGCCTTTCCCTTTAGGTTTTACCCCAACAATGTTTTCATTAGTTTCGCTCACTCTCGAAATCAAGCATTTTACAGCAGGTTGGAGCAGCCTGTATCTCAGCACAGGAATAAGGTAGGGAAGAATTCAAATACTCATTTTGACTGCCTCCAGAAGTTAGATCAGATGGCAAATTGGATTTGGTGCTAGGTCTTTCCCTTTAGGTTTTACCCCAACAATGTTTTCATTAGTTTCGCTCACTCTCGAAATCAAGCATTTTACAGCAGGTTGGAGCAGCCTGTATCTCAGCACAGGAATAAGGTAGGGAAGAATTCAAATACTCATTTTGACTGCCTCCAGAAGTTAGATCAGATGGCAAATTGTATTTGGTGCTAGGTCTTTCCCTTTAGGTTTTACCCCAACAATGTTTTCATTAGTTTCGATCACTCTCGAAATCAAGTATTTTACAGCAGGTTGGAGCAGCCTGTATCTCAGCACAGGAATAAGGTAGGGAAGAATTCAAATACTCATTTTGACTGCCTCCAGAAGTTAGATCAGATGGCAAATTGGATTTGGTGCTAGGTCTTTCCCTTTAGGTTTTACCCCAACAATGTTTTCATTAGTTTCGCTCACTCTCGAAATCAAGCATTTTACAGCAGGTTGGAGCAGCCTGTATCTCAGCACAGGAATAAGGTAGGGAAGAATTCAAATACTCATTTTGACTGCCTCCAGAAGTTAGATCAGATGGCCAATGCAATTTGGTGCTAGGCCTTTCCCTTTAGGTTTTACCCCAACAATGTTTTCATTAGTTTCGCTCACTCTCGAAATCAAGCATTTTACAGCAGGTTGGAGCAGCCTGTATCTCAGCACAGGAATAAGGTAGGGAAGAATTCTAAGGATCATTTTGACTGCCTCCAGAAGTTAGATCAGATGGCAAATTGTATTTGGTGCTAGGCCTTTCCCTTTAGGTTTTACCCCAACAATGTTTTCATTAGTTTCGCTCACTCTCGAAATCAAGCATTTTACAGCAGGTTGGAGCAGCCTGTATCACAGCACAGGAATAAGGTAGGGAAGAATTCTAAGGATCATTTTGACTGCCTCCAGAAGTTAGATCAGATGGCCAATGCAATTTGGTGCTAGGCCTTTCCCTTTAGGTTTTACCCCAACAATGTTTTCATTAGTTTCGCTCACTCTCGAAATCAAGCATTTTACAGCAGGTTGGAGCAGCCTGTATCTCAGCACAGGAATAAGGTAGGGAAGAATTCAAACACTGATTTTGACTGCCTCCAGAAGTTAGATCAGATGGCAAATTGTATTTGGTGCTAGGTCTTTCCCTTTAGGTTTTACCCCAACAATGTTTTCATTAGTTTCGCTCACTCTCGAAATCAAGCATTTTACAGCAGGTTGGAGCAGCCTGTATCTCAGCACAGGAATAAGGTAGGGAAGAATTCAAATACTCATTTTGACTGCCTCCAGAAGTTAGATCAGATGGCCAATGCAATTTGGTGCTAGGTCTTTCCCTTTAGGTTTTACCCCAACAATGTTTTCATTAGTTTCGCTCACTCTCGAAATCAAGCATTTTACAGCAGGTTGGAGCAGCCTGTATCTCAGCACAGGAATAAGGTAGGGAAGAATTCAAATGCTCATTTTGACTGCCTCCAGAAGTTAGATCAGATGGCAAATTGTATTTGGTGCTAGGTCTTTCCCTTTAGGTTTTACCCCAACAATGTTTTCATTAGTTTCGCTCACTCTCGAAATCAAGCATTTTACAGCAGGTTGGAGCAGCCTGTATCTCAGCACAGGAATAAGGTAGGGAAGAATTCTAAGGATCATTTTGACTGCCTCCAGAAGTTAGATCAGATGGCCAATGTAATTTGGTGCTAGGTCTTTCCCTTTAGGTTTTACCCCAACAATGTTTTCATTAGTTTCGCTCACTCTCGAAATCAAGCATTTTACAGCAGGTTGGAGCACCCTGTATCTCAGCACAGGAATAAGGTAGGGAAGAATTCAAATACTCATTTTGACTGCCTCCAGAAGTTAGATCAGATGGCAAATTGGATTTGGTGCTAGGTCTTTCCCTTTAGGTTTTACCCCAACAATGTTTTCATTAGTTTCGCTCACTCTCGAAATCAAGCATTTTACAGCAGGTTGGAGCAGCCTGTATCTCAGCACAGGAATAAGGTAGGGAAGAATTCAAATACTCATTTTGACTGCCTCCAGAAGTTAGATCAGATGGCCAATGCAATTTGGTGCTAGGCCTTTCCCTTTAGGTTTTACCCCAACAATGTTTTCATTAGTTTCGCTCACTCTCGAAATCAAGCATTTTACAGCAGGTTGGAGCAGCCTGTATCTCAGCACAGGAATAAGGTAGGGAAGAATTCTAAGGATCATTTTGACTGCCTCCAGAAGTTAGATCAGATGGCAAATTGTATTTGGTGCTAGGTCTTTCCCTTTAGGTTTTACCCCAACAATGTTTTCATTAGTTTCGCTCACTCTCAAAATCAAGCATTTTACAGCAGGTTGGAGCAGCCTGTATCTCAGCACAGGAATAAGGTAGGGAAGAATTGTAAGGATCATTTTGACTGCCTCCAGAAGTTAGATCAGATGGCAAATTGTATTTGGTGCCAGGTCTTTCCATTTAGGTTTTACCCCAACAATGTTTTCATTAGTTTCGCTCACTCTCGAAATCAAGCATTTTACAGCAGGTTGGAGCAGCCTGTATCTCAGCACAGGAATAAGGTAGGGAAGAATTCTAAGGATCATTTTGACTGCCTCCAGAAGTTAGATCAGATGGCCAATGCAATTTGGTGCTAGGCCTTTCCCTTTAGGTTTTACCCCAACAATGTTTTCATTAGTTTCGCTCACTCTCGAAATCAAGCATTTTACAGCAGGTTGGAGCAGCCTGTATCTCAGCACAGGAATAAGGTAGGGAAGAATTCAAATACTCATTTTGACTGCCTCCAGAAGTTAGATCAGATGGCAAATTGGATTTGGTGCTAGGTCTTTCCCTTTAGGTTTTACCCCAACAATGTTTTCATTAGTTTCGCTCACTCTCGAAATCAAGCATTTTACAGCAGGTTGGAGCAGCCTGTATCTCAGCACAGGAATAAGGTAGGGAAGAATTCAAATACTCATTTTGACTGCCTCCAGAAGTTAGATCAGATGGCAAATTGTATTTGGTGCTAGGTCTTTCCCTTTAGGTTTTACCCCAACAATGTTTTCATTAGTTTCGATCACTCTCGAAATCAAGTATTTTACAGCAGGTTGGAGCAGCCTGTATCTCAGCACAGGAATAAGGTAGGGAAGAATTCAAATACTCATTTTGACTGCCTCCAGAAGTTAGATCAGATGGCAAATTGGATTTGGTGCTAGGTCTTTCCCTTTAGGTTTTACCCCAACAATGTTTTCATTAGTTTCGCTCACTCTCGAAATCAAGCATTTTACAGCAGGTTGGAGCAGCCTGTATCTCAGCACAGGAATAAGGTAGGGAAGAATTCAAATACTCATTTTGACTGCCTCCAGAAGTTAGATCAGATGGCCAATGCAATTTGGTGCTAGGCCTTTCCCTTTAGGTTTTACCCCAACAATGTTTTCATTAGTTTCGCTCACTCTCGAAATCAAGCATTTTACAGCAGGTTGGAGCAGCCTGTATCTCAGCACAGGAATAAGGTAGGGAAGAATTCTAAGGATCATTTTGACTGCCTCCAGAAGTTAGATCAGATGGCAAATTGTATTTGGTGCTAGGCCTTTCCCTTTAGGTTTTACCCCAACAATGTTTTCATTAGTTTCGCTCACTCTCGAAATCAAGCATTTTACAGCAGGTTGGAGCAGCCTGTATCACAGCACAGGAATAAGGTAGGGAAGAATTCTAAGGATCATTTTGACTGCCTCCAGAAGTTAGATCAGATGGCCAATGCAATTTGGTGCTAGGCCTTTCCCTTTAGGTTTTACCCCAACAATGTTTTCATTAGTTTCGCTCACTCTCGAAATCAAGCATTTTACAGCAGGTTGGAGCAGCCTGTATCTCAGCACAGGAATAAGGTAGGGAAGAATTCAAACACTGATTTTGACTGCCTCCAGAAGTTAGATCAGATGGCAAATTGTATTTGGTGCTAGGCCTTTCCCTTTTAGGTTTTACCCCAACAATGTTTTCATTAGTTTCGCTCACTCTCGAAATCAAGCATTTTACAGCAGGTTGGAGCAGCCTGTATCTCAGCACAGGAATAAGGTAGGGAAGAATTCAAATACTCATTTTGACTGCCTCCAGAAGTTAGATCAGATGGCCAATGCAATTTGGTGCTAGTCTTTCCCTTTAGGTTTTACCCCAACAATGTTTTCATTAGTTTCGCTCACTCTCGAAATCAAGCATTTTACAGCAGGTTGGAGCAGCCTGTATCTCAGCACAGGAATAAGGTAGGGAAGAATTCAAATACTCATTTTGACTGCCTCCAGAAGTTAGATCAGATGGCAAATTGTATTTGGTGCTAGGTCTTTCCCTTTAGGTTTTACCCCAACAATGTTTTCATTAGTTTCGCTCACTCTCGAAATCAAGCATTTTACAGCAGGTTGGAGCAGCCTGTATCTCAGCACAGGAATAAGGTAGGGAAGAATTCTAAGGATCATTTTGACTGCCTCCAGAAGTTAGATCAGATGGCCAATGCAATTTGGTGCTAGGCCTTTCCCTTTATGTTTTACCCCAACAATGTTTTCATTAGTTTCGCTCACTCTCGAAATCAAGCATTTTACAGCAGGTTGGAGCAGCCTGTATCTCAGCACAGGAATAAGGTAGGGAAGAATTCTAAGGATCATTTTGACTGCCTCCAGAAGTTAGATCAGATGGCAAATTGGATTTGGTGCCAGGTCTTTCCCTTTAGGTTTTACCCCAACAATGTTTTCATTAGCTTCGCTCACTCTCGAAATCAAGCATTTTACAGCAGGTTGGAGCAGCCTGTATCTCAGCACAGGAATAAGGTAGGGAAGAATTCAAATACTCATTTTGACTGCCTCCAGAAGTTAGATCAGATGGCCAATGCAATTTGGTGCTAGGCCTTTCCCTTTAGGTTTTACCCCAACAATGTTTTCATTAGTTTCGCTCACTCTCGAAATCAAGCATTTTACAGCAGGTTGGAGCAGCCTGTATCTCAGCACAGGAATAAGGTAGGGAAGAATTCTAAGGATCATTTTGACTGCCTCCAGAAGTTAGATCAGATGGCAAATTGTATTTGGTGCCAGGTCTTTCCATTTAGGTTTTACCCCAACAATGTTTTCATTAGTTTCGCTCACTCTCGAAATCAAGCATTTTACAGCAGGTTGGAGGCAGCCTGTATCTCAGCACAGGAATAAGGTAGGGAAGAATTCAAATACTCATTTTGACTGCCTCCAGAAGTTAGATCAGATGGCAAATTGTATTTGGTGCTAGGCCTTTCCCTTTAGGTTTTACCCCAACAATGTTTTCATTAGTTTCGCTCACTCTCGAAATCAAGCATTTTACAGCAGGTTGGAGCAGCCTGTATCTCAGCACAGGAATAAGGTAGGGAAGAATTCAAATACTCATTTTGACTGCCTCCAGAAGTTAGATCAGATGGCCAATGCAATTTGGTGCTAGGCCTTTCCCTTTAGGTTTTACCCCAACAATGTTTTCATTAGTTTCGCTCACTCTCAAAATCAAGCATTTTACAGCAGGTTGGAGCAGCCTGTATCTCAGCACAGGAATAAGGTAGGTGAAGAATTCAAATACTCATTTTGACTGCCTCCAGAAGTTAGATCAGATGGCAAATTGGATTTGGTGCTAGGCCTTTCCCTTTAGGTTTTACCCCAACAATGTTTTCATTAGTTTCGCTCACTCTCGAAATCAAGCATTTTACAGCAGGTTGGAGCAGCCTGTATCTCAGCACAGGAATAAGGTAGGGAAGAATTCTAAGGATCATTTTGACTGCCTCCAGAAGTTAGATCAGATGGCAAATTGTATTTGGTGCTAGGTCTTTCCCTTTAGGTTTTACCCCAACAATGTTTTCATTAGTTTCGCTCACTCTCAAAATCAAGCATTTTACAGCAGGTTGGAGCAGCCTGTATCTCAGCACAGGAATAAGGTAGGGAAGAATTTTAAGGATCATTTTGACTGCCTCCAGAAGTTAGATCAGATGGCAAATTGTATTTGGTGCCAGGTCTTTCCATTTAGGTTTTTACCCCAACAATGTTTTCATTAGTTTCGCTCACTCTCGAAATCAAGCATTTTACAGCAGGTTGGAGCAGCCTGTATCTCAGCACAGGAATAAGGTAGGGAAGAATTCTAAGGATCATTTTGACTGCCTCCAGAAGTTAGATCAGATGGCCAATGCAATTTGGTGCTAGGCCTTTCCCTTTAGGTTTTACCCCAACAATGTTTTCATTAGTTTCGCTCACTCTCGAAATCAAGCATTTTACAGCAGGTTGGAGCAGCCTGTATCTCAGCACAGGAATAAGGTAGGGAAGAATTCAAATACTCATTTTGACTGCCTCCAGAAGTTAGATCAGATGGCAAATTGGATTTGGTGCTAGGTCTTTCCCTTTAGGTTTTACCCCAACAATGTTTTCATTAGTTTCGCTCACTCTCGAAATCAAGCATTTTACAGCAGGTTGGAGCAGCCTGTATCTCAGCACAGGAATAAGGTAGGGAAGAATTCAAATACTCATTTTGACTGCCTCCAGAAGTTAGATCAGATGGCAAATTGTATTTGGTGCTAGGTGTTTCCCTTTAGGTTTTACCCCAACAATGTTTTCATTAGTTTCGATCACTCTCGAAATCAAGTATTTTACAGCAGGTTGGAGCAGCCTGTATCTCAGCACAGGAATAAGGTAGGGAAGAATTCAAATACTCATTTTGACTGCCTCCAGAAGTTAGATCAGATGGCAAATTGGATTTGGTGCTAGGTCTTTCCCTTTAGGTTTTACCCCAACAATGTTTTCATTAGTTTCGCTCACTCTCGAAATCAAGCATTTTACAGCAGGTTGGAGCAGCCTGTATCTCAGCACAGGAATAAGGTAGGGAAGAATTCAAATACTCATTTTGACTGCCTCCAGAAGTTAGATCAGATGGCCAATGCAATTTGGTGCTAGGCCTTTCCCTTTAGGTTTTACCCCAACAATGTTTTCATTAGTTTCGCTCACTCTCGAAATCAAGCATTTTACAGCAGGTTGGAGCAGCCTGTATCTCAGCACAGGAATAAGGTAGGGAAGAATTCTAAGGATCATTTTGACTGCCTCCAGAAGTTAGATCAGATGGCAAATTGTATTTGGTGCTAGGCCTTTCCCTTTAGGTTTTACCCCAACAATGTTTTCATTAGTTTCGCTCACTCTCGAAATCAAGCATTTTACAGCAGGTTGGAGCAGCCTGTATCACAGCACAGGAATAAGGTAGGGAAGAATTCTAAGGATCATTTTGACTGCCTCCAGAAGTTAGATCAGATGGCCAATGCAATTTGGTGCTAGGCCCTTTCCCTTTAGGTTTTACCCCAACAATGTTTTCATTAGTTTCGCTCACTCTCGAAATCAAGCATTTTACAGCAGGTTGGAGCAGCCTGTATCTCAGCACAGGAATAAGGTAGGGAAGAATTCAAACACTGATTTTGACTGCCTCCAGAAGTTAGATCAGATGGCAAATTGTATTTGGTGCTAGGTCTTTCCCTTTAGGTTTTACCCCAACAATGTTTTCATTAGTTTCGCTCACTCTCGAAATCAAGCATTTTACAGCAGGTTGGAGCAGCCTGTATCTCAGCACAGGAATAAGGTAGGGAAGAATTCAAATACTCATTTTGACTGCCTCCAGAAGTTAGATCAGATGGCAAATTGGATTTGGTGCTAGGTCTTTCCCTTTAGGTTTTACCCCAACAATGTTTTCATTAGTTTTCGCTCACTCTCGAAATCAAGCATTTTACAGCAGGTTGGAGCAGCCTGTATCTCAGCACAGGAATAAGGTAGGGAAGAATTCTAAGGATCATTTTGACTGCCTCCAGAAGTTAGATCAGATGGCCAATGCAATTTGGTGCTAGGCCTTTCCCTTTATGTTTTACCCCAACAATGTTTTCATTAGTTTCGCTCACTCTCGAAATCAAGCATTTTACAGCAGGTTGGAGCAGCCTGTATCTCAGCACAGGAATAAGGTAGGGAAGAATTCTAAGGATCATTTTGACTGCCTCCAGAAGTTAGATCAGATGGCAAAATTGGATTTGGTGCCAGGTCTTTCCCTTTAGGTTTTACCCCAACAATGTTTTCATTAGCTTCGCTCACTCTCGAAATCAAGCATTTTACAGCAGGTTGGAGCAGCCTGTATCTCAGCACAGGAATAAGGTAGGGAAGAATTCAAATACTCATTTTGACTGCCTCCAGAAGTTAGATCAGATGGCCAATGCAATTTGGTGCTAGGCCTTTCCCTTTAGGTTTTACCCCAACAATGTTTTCATTAGTTTCGCTCACTCTCGAAATCAAGCATTTTACAGCAGGTTGGAGCAGCCTGTATCTCAGCACAGGAATAAGGTAGGGAAGAATTCTAAGGATCATTTTGACTGCCTCCAGAAGTTAGATCAGATGGCAAATTGTATTTGGTGCCAGGTCTTTCCATTTAGGTTTTACCCCAACAATGTTTTCATTAGTTTCGCTCACTCTCGAAATCAAGCATTTTACAGCAGGTTGGAGCAGCCTGTATCTCAGCACAGGAATAAGGTAGGGAAGAATTCAAATACTCATTTTGACTGCCTCCAGAAGTTAGATCAGATGGCAAATTGTATTTGGTGCTAGGCCTTTCCCCTTTAGGTTTTACCCCAACAATGTTTTCATTAGTTTCGCTCACTCTCGAAATCAAGCATTTTACAGCAGGTTGGAGCAGCCTGTATCTCAGCACAGGAATAAGGTAGGGAAGAATTCAAATACTCATTTTGACTGCCTCCAGAAGTTAGATCAGATGGCCAATGCAATTTGGTGCTAGGCCCTTTCCCTTTAGGTTTTACCCCAACAATGTTTTCATTAGTTTCGCTCACTCTCAAAATCAAGCATTTTACAGCAGGTTGGAGCAGCCTGTATCTCAGCACAGGAATAAGGTAGGGAAGAATTCAAATACTCATTTTGACTGCCTCCAGAAGTTAGATCAGATGGCAAAATTGGATTTGGTGCTAGGTCTTTCCCTTTAGGTTTTACCCCAACAATGTTTTCATTAGTTTCGCTCACTCTCGAAATCAAGCATTTTACAGCAGGTTGGAGCAGCCTGTATCTCAGCACAGGAATAAGGTAGGGGAAGAATTCAAATACTCATTTTGACTGCCTCCAGAAGTTAGATCAGATGGCCAATGCAATTTGGTGCTAGGCCTTTCCCTTTAGGTTTTACCCCAACAATGTTTTCATTAGTTTCGCTCACTCTCGAAATCAAGCATTTTACAGCAGGGTTGGAGCAGCCTGTATCTCAGCACAGGAATAAGGTAGGGAAGAATTCTAAGGATCATTTTGACTGCCTCCAGAAATTAGATCGGATGGCAAATTGGATTTGGTGCTAGGCCTTTCCCTTTAGGTTTTACCCCAACAATGTTTTCATTAGTTTCGCTCACTCTCGAAATCAAGCATTTTACAGCAGGTTGGAGCAGCCTGTATCTCAGCACAGGAATAAGGTAGGGAAGAATTCTAAGGATCATTTTGACTGCCTCCAGAAGTTAGATCAGATGGCAAATTGTATTTGGTGCCAGGTCTTTCCATTTAGGGTTTTACCCCAACAATGTTTTCATTAGTTTCGCTCACTCTCGAAATCAAGCATTTTACAGCAGGTTGGAGCAGCCTGTATCTCAGCACAGGAATAAGGTAGGGAAGAATTCAAATACTCATTTTGACTGCCTCCAGAAGTTAGATCAGATGGCCAATTCAATTTGGTGCTAGGCCTTTCCCTTTAGGTTTTACCCCAACAATGTTTTCATTAGTTTCGCTCACTCTCGAAATCAAGCATTTTACAGCAGGTTGGAGCAGCCTGTATCTCAGCACAGGAATAAGGTAGGGAAGAATTCAAATACTCATTTTGACTGCCTCCAGAAGTTAGATCAGATGGCAAATTGGATTTGGTGCTAGGTCTTTCCCTTTAGGTTTTACCCCAACAATGTTTTCATTAGTTTCGCTCACTCTCGAAATCAAGCATTTTACAGCAGGTTGGAGCAGCCTGTATCTCAGCACAGGAATAAGGTAGGGAAGAATTCTAAGGATCATTTTGACTGCCTCCAGAAGTTAGATCAGATGGCCAATGCAATTTGGTATAAGGCCTTTCCCTTTAGGTTTTACCCCAACAATGTTTTCATTAGTTTCGCTCACTCTCGAAATCAAGCATTTTACAGCAGGTTGGAGCAGCCTGTATCTCAGCACAGGAATAAGGTAGGGAAGAATTCTAAGGATCATTTTGACTGCCTCCAGAAGTTAGATCAGATGGCAATTTGGATTTGGTGCCAGGTCTTTCCATTTAGGTTTTACCCCAACAATGTTTTCATTAGTTTCGCTCACTCTCGAAATCAAGCATTTTACAGCAGGTTGGAGCAGCCTGTATCTCAGCACAGGAATAAGGTAGGGAAGAATTCAAATACTCATTTTGACTGCCTCCAGAAGTTAGATCAGATGGCAAATTGTATTTGGTGCTAGGCCTTTCCCTTTAGGTTTTACCCCAACAATGTTTTCATTAGTTTCGCTCACTCTCGAAATCAAGCATTTTACAGCAGGTTGGAGCAGCCTGTATCTCAGCACAGGAATAAGGTAGGGAAGAATTCAAATACTCATTTTGACTGCCTCCAGAAGTTAGATCAGATGGCCAATGCAATTTGGTGCTAGGCCTTTCCCTTTAGGTTTTACCCCAACAATGTTTTCATTAGTTTCGCTCACTCTCAAAATCAAGCATTTTACAGCAGGTTGGAGCAGCCTGTATCTCAGCACAGGAATAAGGTAGGGAAGAATTCAAATACTCATTTTGACTGCCTCCAGAAGTTAGATCAGATGGCAAATTGGATTTGGTGCTAGGCCTTTCCCTTTAGGTTTTACCCCAACAATGTTTTCATTAGTTTCGCTCACTCTCGAAATCAAGCATTTTACAGCAGGTTGGAGCAGCCTGTATCTCAGCACAGGAATAAGGTAGGGAAGAATTCTAAGGATCATTTTGACTGCCTCCAGAAGTTAGATCAGATGGCAAATTGTATTTGGTGCTAGGTCTTTCCCTTTAGGTTTTACCCCAACAATGTTTTCATTAGTTTCGCTCACTCTCAAAATCAAGCATTTTACAGCAGGTTGGAGCAGCCTGTATCTCAGCACAGGAATAAGGTAGGGAAGAATTTTAAGGATCATTTTGACTGCCTCCAGAAGTTAGATCAGATGGCAAATTGTATTTGGTGCCAGGTCTTTCCATTTAGGTTTTACCCCAACAATGTTTTCATTAGTTTCGCTCACTCTCGAAATCAAGCATTTTACAGCAGGTTGGAGCAGCCTGTATCTCAGCACAGGAATAAGGTAGGGAAGAATTCTAAGGATCATTTTGACTGCCTCCAGAAGTTAGATCAGATGGCCAATGCAATTTGGTGCTAGGCCTTTCCCTTTAGGTTTTACCCCAACAATGTTTTCATTAGTTTCGCTCACTCTCGAAATCAAGCATTTTACAGCAGGTTGGAGCAGCCTGTATCTCAGCACAGGAATAAGGTAGGGAAGAATTCAAATACTCATTTTGACTGCCTCCAGAAGTTAGATCAGATGGCAAATTGGATTTGGTGCTAGGTCTTTCCCTTTAGGTTTTACCCCAACAATGTTTTCATTAGTTTCGCTCACTCTCGAAATCAAGCATTTTACAGCAGGTTGGAGCAGCCTGTATCTCAGCACAGGAATAAGGTAGGGAAGAATTCAAATACTCATTTTGACTGCCTCCAGAAGTTAGATCAGATGGCAAATTGTATTTGGTGCTAGGTCTTTCCCTTTAGGTTTTACCCCAACAATGTTTTCATTAGTTTCGATCACTCTCGAAATCAAGTATTTTACAGCAGGTTGGAGCAGCCTGTATCTCAGCACAGGAATAAGGTAGGGAAGAATTCAAATACTCATTTTGACTGCCTCCAGAAGTTAGATCAGATGGCAAATTGGATTTGGTGCTAGGTCTTTCCCTTTAGGTTTTACCCCAACAATGTTTTCATTAGTTTCGCTCACTCTCGAAATCAAGCATTTTACAGCAGGTTGGAGCAGCCTGTATCTCAGCACAGGAATAAGGTAGGGAAGAATTCAAATACTCATTTTGACTGCCTCCAGAAGTTAGATCAGATGGCCAATGCAATTTGGTGCTAGGCCTTTCCCTTTAGGTTTTACCCCAACAATGTTTTCATTAGTTTCGCTCACTCTCGAAATCAAGCATTTTACAGCAGGTTGGAGCAGCCTGTATCTCAGCACAGGAATAAGGTAGGGAAGAATTCTAAGGATCATTTTGACTGCCTCCAGAAGTTAGATCAGATGGCAAATTGTATTTGGTGCTAGGCCTTTCCCTTTAGGTTTTACCCCAACAATGTTTTCATTAGTTTCGCTCACTCTCGAAATCAAGCATTTTACAGCAGGTTGGAGCAGCCTGTATCACAGCACAGGAATAAGGTAGGGAAGAATTCTAAGGATCATTTTGACTGCCTCCAGAAGTTAGATCAGATGGCCAATGCAATTTGGTGCTAGGCCTTTCCCTTTAGGTTTTACCCCAACAATGTTTTCATTAGTTTCGCTCACTCTCGAAATCAAGCATTTTACAGCAGGTTGGAGCAGCCTGTATCTCAGCACAGGAATAAGGTAGGGAAGAATTCAAACACTGATTTTGACTGCCTCCAGAAGTTAGATCAGATGGCAAATTGTATTTGGTGCTAGGTCTTTCCCTTTAGGTTTTACCCCAACAATGTTTTCATTAGTTTCGCTCACTCTCGAAATCAAGCATTTTACAGCAGGTTGGAGCAGCCTGTATCTCAGCACAGGAATAAGGTAGGGAAGAATTCAAATACTCATTTTGACTGCCTCCAGAAGTTAGATCAGATGGCAAATTGGATTTGGTGCTAGGTCTTTCCCTTTAGGTTTTACCCCAACAATGTTTTCATTAGTTTCGCTCACTCTCGAAATCAAGCATTTTACAGCAGGTTGGAGCAGCCTGTATCTCAGCACAGGAATAAGGTAGGGAAGAATTCTAAGGATCATTTTGACTGCCTCCAGAAGTTAGATCAGATGGCCAATGCAATTTGGTGCTAGGCCTTTCCCTTTATGTTTTACCCCAACAATGTTTTCATTAGTTTCGCTCACTCTCGAAATCAAGCATTTTACAGCAGGTTGGAGCAGCCTGTATCTCAGCACAGGAATAAGGTAGGGAAGAATTCTAAGGATCATTTTGACTGCCTCCAGAAGTTAGATCAGATGGCAAATTGGATTTGGTGCCAGGTCTTTCCCTTTAGGTTTTACCCCAACAATGTTTTCATTAGCTTCGCTCACTCTCGAAATCAAGCATTTTACAGCAGGTTGGAGCAGCCTGTATCTCAGCACAGGAATAAGGTAGGGAAGAATTCAAATACTCATTTTGACTGCCTCCAGAAGTTAGATCAGATGGCCAATGCAATTTGGTGCTAGGCCTTTCCCTTTAGGTTTTACCCCAACAATGTTTTCATTAGTTTCGCTCACTCTCGAAATCAAGCATTTTACAGCAGGTTGGAGCAGCCTGTATCTCAGCACAGGAATAAGGTAGGGAAGAATTCTAAGGATCATTTTGACTGCCTCCAGAAGTTAGATCAGATGGCAAATTGTATTTGGTGCCAGGTCTTTCCATTTAGGTTTTACCCCAACAATGTTTTCATTAGTTTCGCTCACTCTCGAAATCAAGCATTTTACAGCAGGTTGGAGCAGCCTGTATCTCAGCACAGGAATAAGGTAGGGAAGAATTCAAATACTCATTTTGACTGCCTCCAGAAGTTAGATCAGATGGCAAATTGTATTTGGTGCTAGGCCTTTCCCTTTAGGTTTTACCCCAACAATGTTTTCATTAGTTTCGCTCACTCTCGAAATCAAGCATTTTACAGCAGGTTGGAGCAGCCTGTATCTCAGCACAGGAATAAGGTAGGGAAGAATTCAAATACTCATTTTGACTGCCTCCAGAAGTTAGATCAGATGGCCAATGCAATTTGGTGCTAGGCCTTTCCCTTTAGGTTTTACCCCAACAATGTTTTCATTAGTTTCGCTCACTCTCAAAATCAAGCATTTTACAGCAGGTTGGAGCAGCCTGTATCTCAGCACAGGAATAAGGTAGGGAAGAATTCAAATACTCATTTTGACTGCCTCCAGAAGTTAGATCAGATGGCAAATTGGATTTGGTGCTAGGTCTTTCCCTTTAGGTTTTACCCCAACAATGTTTTCATTAGTTTCGCTCACTCTCGAAATCAAGCATTTTACAGCAGGTTGGAGCAGCCTGTATCTCAGCACAGGAATAAGGTAGGGAAGAATTCAAATACTCATTTTGACTGCCTCCAGAAGTTAGATCAGATGGCCAATGCAATTTGGTGCTAGGCCTTTCCCTTTAGGTTTTACCCCAACAATGTTTTCATTAGTTTCGCTCACTCTCGAAATCAAGCATTTTACAGCAGGTTGGAGCAGCCTGTATCTCAGCACAGGAATAAGGTAGGGAAGAATTCTAAGGATCATTTTGACTGCCTCCAGAAATTAGATCGGATGGCAAATTGGATTTGGTGCTAGGCCTTTCCCTTTAGGTTTTACCCCAACAATGTTTTCATTAGTTTCGCTCACTCTCGAAATCAAGCATTTTACAGCAGGTTGGAGCAGCCTGTATCTCAGCACAGGAATAAGGTAGGGAAGAATTCTAAGGATCATTTTGACTGCCTCCAGAAGTTAGATCAGATGGCAAATTGTATTTGGTGCCAGGTCTTTCCATTTAGGTTTTACCCCAACAATGTTTTCATTAGTTTCGCTCACTCTCGAAATCAAGCATTTTACAGCAGGTTGGAGCAGCCTGTATCTCAGCACAGGAATAAGGTAGGGAAGAATTCAAATACTCATTTTGACTGCCTCCAGAAGTTAGATCAGATGGCCAATTCAATTTGGTGCTAGGCCTTTCCCTTTAGGTTTTACCCCAACAATGTTTTCATTAGTTTCGCTCACTCTCGAAATCAAGCATTTTACAGCAGGTTGGAGCAGCCTGTATCTCAGCACAGGAATAAGGTAGGGAAGAATTCAAATACTCATTTTGACTGCCTCCAGAAGTTAGATCAGATGGCAAATTGGATTTGGTGCTAGGTCTTTCCCTTTAGGTTTTACCCCAACAATGTTTTCATTAGTTTCGCTCACTCTCGAAATCAAGCATTTTACAGCAGGTTGGAGCAGCCTGTATCTCAGCACAGGAATAAGGTAGGGAAGAATTCTAAGGATCATTTTGACTGCCTCCAGAAGTTAGATCAGATGGCCAATGCAATTTGGTATAAGGCCTTTCCCTTTAGGTTTTACCCCAACAATGTTTTCATTAGTTTCGCTCACTCTCGAAATCAAGCATTTTACAGCAGGTTGGAGCAGCCTGTATCTCAGCACAGGAATAAGGTAGGGAAGAATTCTAAGGATCATTTTGACTGCCTCCAGAAGTTAGATCAGATGGCAATTTGGATTTGGTGCCAGGTCTTTCCCTTTAGGTTTTACCCCAACAATGTTTTCATTAGTTTCGCTCACTCTCGAAATCAAGCATTTTACAGCAGGTTGGAGCAGCCTGTATCTCAGCACAGGAATAAGGTAGGGAAGAATTCAAATACTCATTTTGACTGCCTCCAGAAGTTAGATCAGATGGCCAATGCAATTTGGTGCTAGGCCTTTCCCTTTAGGTTTTACCCCAACAATGTTTTCATTAGTTTCGCTCACTCTCGAAATCAAGCATTTTACAGCAGGTTGGAGCAGCCTGTATCTCAGCACAGGAATAAGGTAGG
Source organism: Melanerpes formicivorus (assembly GCF_026170545.1). Taxonomy (NCBI): domain Eukaryota; kingdom Metazoa; phylum Chordata; class Aves; order Piciformes; family Picidae; genus Melanerpes; species Melanerpes formicivorus. Next base: position 46,313 of record NW_027142737.1, on the reverse strand, counting down.
GAAGAATTCTAAGGATCATTTTGACTGCCTCCAGAAGTTAGATCAGATGGCAAATTGTATTTGGTGCCAGGTCTTTCCATTTAGGTTTTACCCCAACAATGTTTTCATTAGTTTCGCTCACTCTCGAAATCTAGAATTTTACAGCAGGTTGGAGCAGCCTGTATCTCAGCACAGGAATAAGGTAGGGAAGAATTCAAATACTCATTTTGACTGCCTCCAGAAGTTAGATCAGATGGCAAATTGGATTTGGTGCTAGGTCTTTCCCTTTAGGTTTTACCCCAACAATGTTTTCATTAGTTTCGCTCACTCTCGAAATCAAGCATTTTACAGCAGGTTGGAGCAGCCTGTATCTCAGCACAGGAATAAGGTAGGGAAGAATTCAAATACTCATTTTGACTGCCTCCAGAAGTTAGATCAGATGGCCAATGCAATTTGGTGCTAGGCCTTTCCCTTTAGGTTTTACCCCAACAATGTTTTCATTAGTTTCGCTCACTCTCGAAATCAAGCATTTTACAGCAGGTTGGAGCAGCCTGTATCTCAGCACAGGAATAAGGTAGGGAAGAATTCAAATACTCATTTTGACTGCCTCCAGAATTTAGATCAGATGGCCAATGCAATTTGGTGCTAGGCCTTTCCCTTTAGGTTTTACCCCAACAATGTTTTCATTAGTTTCGCTCACTCTCGAAATCAAGCATTTTACAGCAGGTTGGAGCAGCCTGTATCTCAGCACAGGAATAAGGTAGGGAAGAATTCAAACACTCATTTTGACTGCCTCCAGAAGTTAGATCAGATGGCCAATGCAATTTGGTGCTAGGCCTTTCCCTTTAGGTTTTACCCCAACAATGTTTTCATTAGTTTCGCTCACTCTCGAAATCAAGCATTTTACAGCAGGTTGGAGCAGCCTGTATCTCAGCACAGGAATAAGGTAGGGAAGAATTCAAATGATCATTTTGACTGCCTCCAGAAGTTAAATCAGATGGCCAATGCAATTTGGTATAAGGCCTTTCCCTTTAGGTTTTACCCCAACAATGTTTTCATTAGTTTCGCTCACTCTCGAAATCAAGCATTTTACAGCAGGTTGGAGCAGCCTGTATCTCAGCACAGGAATAAGGTAGGGAAGAATTCAAATACTCATTTTGACTGCCTCCAGAAGTTAGATCAGATGGCAAATTGTATTTGGTGCTAGGTCTTTCCCTTTAGGTTTTACCCCAACAATGTTTTCATTAGTTTCGCTCACTCTCGAAATCAAGCATTTTACAGCAGGTTGGAGCAGCCTGTATCTCAGCACAGGAATAAGGTAGGGAAGAATTCTAAGGATCATTTTGACTGCCTCCAGAAGTTAGATCAGATGGCCAATTGAATTTGGTGCTAGGTCTTTCCCTTTAGGTTTTACCCCAACAATGTTTTCATTAGTTTCGCTCACTCTCGAAATCAAGCATTTTACAGCAGGTTGGAGCAGCCTGTATCTCAGCACAGGAATAAGGTAGGGAAGAATTCAAATACTCATTTTGACTGCCTCCAGAAGTTAGATCAGATGGCCAATGCAATTTGGTGCTAGGTCTTTCCCTTTAGGTTTTACCCCAACAATGTTTTCATTAGTTTCGCTCACTCTCGAAATCAAGCATTTTACAGCAGGTTGGAGCAGCCTGTATCTCAGCACAGGAATAAGGTAGGGAAGAATTCAAATACTCATTTTGACTGCCTCCAGAAGTTAGATCAGATGGCCAATGCAATTTGGTGCTAGGCCTTTCCCTTTAGGTTTTACCCCAACAATGTTTTCATTAGTTTCGCTCACTCTCGAAATCAAGCATTTTACAGCAGGTTGGAGCAGCCTGTATCTCAGCACAGGAATAAGGTAGGGAAGAATTCTAAGGACCATTTTGACTGCCTCCAGAAGTTAGATCAGATGGCAAATTGTATTTGGTGCTAGGTCTTTCCCTTTAGGTTTTACCCCAACAATGTTTTCATTAGTTTCGCTCACTCTCGAAATCAAGCATTTTACAGCAGGTTGGAGCAGCCTGTATCTCAGCACAGGAATAAGGTAGGGAAGAATTCTAAGGATCATTTTGACTGCCTCCAGAAGTTAGATCAGATGGCCAATGCAATTTGGTATAAGGCCTTTCCCTTTAGGTTTTACCCCAACAATGTTTTCATTAGTTTCGCTCACTCTCGAAATCAAGCATTTTACAGCAGGTTGGAGCAGCCTGTATCTCAGCACAGGAATAAGGTAGGGAAGAATTCAAATACTCATTTTGACTGCCTCCAGAAGTTAGATCAGATGGCAAATTGTATTTGGTGCTAGGTCTTTCCCTTTAGGTTTTACCCCAACAATGTTTTCATTAGTTTCGCTCACTCTCGAAATCAAGCATTTTACAGCAGGTTGGAGCAGCCTGTATCTCAGCACAGGAATAAGGTAGGGAAGAATTCAAATACTCATTTTGACTGCCTCCAGAAGTTAAATCAGATGGCCAATGCAATTTGGTATAAGGCCTTTCCCTTTAGGTTTTACCCCAACAATGTTTTCATTAGTTTCGCTCACTCTCGAAATCAAGCATTTTACAGCAGGTTGGAGCAGCCTGTATCTCAGCACAGGAATAAGGTAGGGAAGAATTCAAATACTCATTTTGACTGCCTCCAGAAGTTAGATCAGATGGCAAATTGGATTTGGTGCTAGGTCTTTCCCTTTAGGTTTTACCCCAACAATGTTTTCATTAGTTTCGCTCACTCTCGAAATCAAGCATTTTACAGCAGGTTGGAGCAGCCTGTATCTCAGCACAGGAATAAGGTAGGGAAGAATTCAAATACTCATTTTGACTGCCTCCAGAAGTTAGATCAGATGGCCAATGCAATTTGGTGCTAGGCCTTTCCCTTTAGGTTTTACCCCAACAATGTTTTCATTAGTTTCGCTCACTCTCGAAATCAAGCATTTTACAGCAGGTTGGAGCAGCCTGTATCTCAGCACAGGAATAAGGTAGGGAAGAATTCAAATACTCATTTTGACTGCCTCCAGAAGTTAGATCAGATGGCCAATGCAATTTGGTGCTAGGCCTTTCCCTTTAGGTTTTACCCCAACAATGTTTTCATTAGTTTCGCTCACTCTCGAAATCAAGCATTTTACAGCAGGTTGGAGCAGCCTGTATCTCAGCACAGGAATAAGGTAGGGAAGAATTCAAACACTCATTTTGACTGCCTCCAGAAGTTAGATCAGATGGCCAATGCAATTTGGTGCTAGGCCTTTCCCTTTAGGTTTTACCCCAACAATGTTTTCATTAGTTTCGCTCACTCTCGAAATCAAGCATTTTACAGCAGGTTGGAGCAGCCTGTATCTCAGCACAGGAATAAGGTAGGGAAGAATTCAAATGATCATTTTGACTGCCTCCAGAAGTTAAATCAGATGGCCAATGCAATTTGGTATAAGGCCTTTCCCTTTAGGTTTTACCCCAACAATGTTTTCATTAGTTTCGCTCACTCTCGAAATCAAGCATTTTACAGCAGGTTGGAGCAGCCTGTATCTCAGCACAGGAATAAGGTAGGGAAGAATTCAAATACTCATTTTGACTGCCTCCAGAAGTTAGATCAGATGGCAAATTGTATTTGGTGCTAGGTCTTTCCCTTTAGGTTTTACCCCAACAATGTTTTCATTAGTTTCGCTCACTCTCGAAATCAAGCATTTTACAGCAGGTTGGAGCAGCCTGTATCTCAGCACAGGAATAAGGTAGGGAAGAATTCTAAGGATCATTTTGACTGCCTCCAGAAGTTAGATCAGATGGCCAATTGAATTTGGTGCTAGGTCTTTCCCTTTAGGTTTTACCCCAACAATGTTTTCATTAGTTTCGCTCACTCTTGAAATCAAGCATTTTACAGCAGGTTGGAGCAGCCTGTATCTCAGCACAGGAATAAGGTAGGGAAGAATTCAAATACTCATTTTGACTGCCTCCAGAAGTTAGATCAGATGGCCAATGCAATTTGGTGCTAGGTCTTTCCCTTTAGGTTTTACCCCAACAATGTTTTCATTAGTTTCGCTCACTCTCGAAATCAAGCATTTTACAGCAGGTTGGAGCAGCCTGTATCTCAGCACAGGAATAAGGTAGGGAAGAATTCAAATACTCATTTTGACTGCCTCCAGTAGTTAGATCAGATGGCCAATGCAATTTGGTGCTAGGCCTTTCCCTTTAGGTTTTACCCCAACAATGTTTTCATTAGTTTCGCTCACTCTCGAAATCAAGCATTTTACAGCAGGTTGGAGCAGCCTGTATCTCAGCACAGGAATAAGGTAGGGAAGAATTCTAAGGACCATTTTGACTGCCTCCAGAAGTTAGATCAGATGGCAAATTGTATTTGGTGCTAGGTCTTTCCCTTTAGGTTTTACCCCAACAATGTTTTCATTAGTTTCGCTCACTCTCGAAATCAAGCATTTTACAGCAGGTTGGAGCAGCCTGTATCTCAGCACAGGAATAAGGTAGGGAAGAATTCTAAGGATCATTTTGACTGCCTCCAGAAGTTAGATCAGATGGCCAATGCAATTTGGTATAAGGCCTTTCCCTTTAGGTTTTACCCCAACAATGTTTTCATTAGTTTCGCTCACTCTCGAAATCAAGCATTTTACAGCAGGTTGGAGGAGCCTGTATCTCAGCACAGGAATAAGGTAGGGAAGAATTCAAATACTCATTTTGACTGCCTCCAGAAGTTAGATCAGATGGCAAATTGTATTTGGTGCTAGGTCTTTCCCTTTAGGTTTTACCCCAACAATGTTTTCATTAGTTTCGCTCACTCTCGAAATCAAGCATTTTACAGCAGGTTGGAGCAGCCTGTATCTCAGCACAGGAATAAGGTAGGGAAGAATTCAAATACTCATTTTGACTGCCTCCAGAAGTTAGATCAGATGGCCAATGCAATTTGGTGCTAGGCCTTTCCCTTTAGGTTTTACCCCAACAATGTTTTCATTAGTTTCGCTCACTCTCGAAATCAAGCATTTTACAGCAGGTTGGAGCAGCCTGTATCTCAGCACAGGAATAAGGTAGGGAAGAATTCTAAGGATCATTTTGACTGCCTCCAGAAGTTAGATCAGATGGCAAATTGGATTTGGTGCTAGGCCTTTCCCTTTAGGTTTTACCCCAACAATGTTTTCATTAGTTTCGCTCACTCTCGAAATCAAGCATTTTACAGCAGGTTGGAGCAGCCTGTATCTCAGCACAGGAATAAGGTAGGGAAGAATTCTAAGGATCATTTTGACTGCCTCCAGAAGTTAGATCACAATGCAAATTGTATTTGGTGCCAGGTCTTTCCCTTTAGGTTTTACCCCAACAATGTTTTCATTAGTTTCGCTCACTCTCGAAATCAAGCATTTTACAGCAGGTTGGAGCAGCCTGTATCTCGGCACAGGAATAAGGTAGGGAATAATTCAAATACTCATTTTGACTGCCTCCAGAAGTTAGATCAGATGGCCAATGCAATTTGGTGCTAGGCCTTTCCCTTTAGGTTTTACCCCAACAATGTTTTCATTAGTTTCGCTCACTCTCGAAATCAAGCATTTTACAGCAGGTTGGAGCAGCCTGTATCTCAGCACAGGAATAAGGTAGGGAAGAATTCAAATACTCATTTTGACTGCCTCCAGAAGTTAGATCAGATGGCAAATTGGATTTGGTGCTAGGTCTTTCCCTTTAGGTTTTACCCCAACAATGTTTTCATTAGTTTCGCTCACTCTCGAAATCAAGCATTTTACAGCAGGTTGGAGCAGCCTGTATCTCAGCACAGGAATAAGGTAGGGAAGAATTCTAAGGATCATTTTGACTGCCTCCAGAAGTTAGATCAGATGGCAAATTGTATTTGGTGCCAGGTCTTTCCATTTAGGTTTTACCCCAACAATGTTTTCATTAGTTTCGCTCACTCTCGAAATCAAGCATTTTACAGCAGGTTGGAGCAGCCTGTATCTCAGCACAGGAATAAGGTAGGGAAGAATTCAAATACTCATTTTGACTGCCTCCAGAAGTTAGATCAGATGGAAAATTGGATTTGGTGCTAGGTCTTTCCCTTTAGGTTTTACCCCAACAATGTTTTCATTAGTTTCGCTCACTCTCGAAATCAAGCATTTTACAGCAGGTTGGAGCAGCCTGTATCTCAGCACAGGAATAAGGTAGGGAAGAATTCAAATACTCATTTTGACTGCCTCCAGAAGTTAGATCAGATGGCCAAAGCAATTTGGTGCTAGGCCTTTCCCTTTAGGTTTTACCCCAACAATGTTTTCATTAGTTTCGCTCACTCTCGAAATCAAGCATTTTACAGCAGGTTGGAGCAGCCTGTATCTCAGCACAGGAATAAGGTAGGGAAGAATTCAAATACTCATTTTGACTGCCTCCAGAAGTTAGATCAGATGGCCAATGCAATTTGGTGCTAGGCCTTTCCCTTTAGGTTTTACCCCAACAATGTTTTCATTAGTTTCGCTCACTCTCGAAATCAAGCATTTTACAGCAGGTTGGAGCAGCCTGTATCTCAGCACAGGAATAAGGTAGGGAAGAATTCTAAGGATCATTTTGACTGCCTCCAGAAGTTAGATCAGATGGCAAATTGTATTTGGTGCCAGGTCTTTCCATTTAGGTTTTACCCCAACAATGTTTTCATTAGTTTCGCTCACTCTCGAAATCAAGCATTTTACAGCAGGTTGGAGCAGCCTGTATCTCAGCACAGGAATAAGGTAGGGAAGAATTCTAAGGATCATTTTGACTGCCTCCAGAAGTTAGATCAGATGGCAAATTGGATTTGGTGCTAGGTCTTTCCCTTTAGGTTTTACCCCAACAATGTTTTCATTAGTTTCGCTCACTCTCGAAATCAAGCATTTTACAGCAGGTTGGAGCAGCCTGTATCTCAGCACAGGAATAAGGTAGGGAAGAATTCTAAGGATCATTTTGACTGCCTCCAGAAGTTAGATCAGATGGCCAATTGAATTTGGTGCTAGGTCTTTCCCTTTAGGTTTTACCCCAACAATGTTTTCATTAGTTTCGCTCACTCTCGAAATCAAGCATTTTACAGCAGGTTGGAGCAGCCTGTATCTCAGCACAGGAATAAGGTAGGGAAGAATTCAAATACTCATTTTGACTGCCTCCAGAAGTTAGATCAGATGGCCAATGCAATTTGGTGCTAGGTCTTTCCCTTTAGGTTTTACCCCAACAATGTTTTCATTAGTTTCGCTCACTCTCGAAATCAAGCATTTTACAGCAGGTTGGAGCAGCCTGTATCTCAGCACAGGAATAAGGTAGGGAAGAATTCTAAGGATCATTTTGACTGCCTCCAGAAGTTAGATCAGATGGCAAATTGGATTTGGTGCTAGGTCTTTCCCTTTAGGTTTTACCCCAACAATGTTTTCATTAGTTTCGCTCACTCTCGAAATCAAGCATTTTACAGCAGGTTGGAGCAGCCTGTATCTCAGCACAGGAATAAGGTAGGGAAGAATTCTAAGGATCATTTTGACTGCCTCCAGAAGTTAGATCAGATGGCCAATTGTATTTGGTGCTAGGCCTTTCCCTTTAGGTTTTACCCCAACAATGTTTTCATTAGTTTCGCTCACTCTCGAAATCAAGCATTTTACAGCAGGTTGGAGCAGCCTGTATCTCAGCACAGGAATAAGGTAGGGAAGAATTCAAATACTCATTTTGACTGCCTCCAGAAGTTAGATCAGATGGCCAATGCAATTTGGTGCTAGGCCTTTCCCTTTAGGTTTTACCCCAACAATGTTTTCATTAGTTTCGCTCACTCTCGAAATCAAGCATTTTACAGCAGGTTGGAGCAGCCTGTATCTCAGCACAGGAATAAGGTAGGGAAGAATTCTAAGGATCATTTTGACTGCCTCCAGAAGTTAGATCAGATGGCAAATTGGATTTGGTGCTAGGCCTTTCCCTTTAGGTTTTACCCCAACAATGTTTTCATTAGTTTCGCTCACTCTCGAAATCAAGCATTTTACAGCAGGTTGGAGCAGCCTGTATCTCAGCACAGGAATAAGGTAGGGAAGAATTCTAAGGATCATTTTGACTGCCTCCAGAAGTTAGATCACAATGCAAATTGTATTTGGTGCCAGGTCTTTCCCTTTAGGTTTTACCCCAACAATGTTTTCATTAGTTTCGCTCACTCTCGAAATCAAGCATTTTACAGCAGGTTGGAGCAGCCTGTATCTCGGCACAGGAATAAGGTAGGGAATAATTCAAATACTCATTTTGACTGCCTCCAGAAGTTAGATCAGATGGCCAATGCAATTTGGTGCTAGGCCTTTCCCTTTAGGTTTTACCCCAACAATGTTTTCATTAGTTTCGCTCACTCTCGAAATCAAGCATTTTACAGCAGGTTGGAGCAGCCTGTATCTCAGCACAGGAATAAGGTAGGGAAGAATTCAAATACTCATTTTGACTGCCTCCAGAAGTTAGATCAGATGGCAAATTGGATTTGGTGCTAGGTCTTTCCCTTTAGGTTTTACCCCAACAATGTTTTCATTAGTTTCGCTCACTCTCGAAATCAAGCATTTTACAGCAGGTTGGAGCAGCCTGTATCTCAGCACAGGAATAAGGTAGGGAAGAATTCTAAGGATCATTTTGACTGCCTCCAGAAGTTAGATCAGATGGCAAATTGTATTTGGTGCCAGGTCTTTCCATTTAGGTTTTACCCCAACAATGTTTTCATTAGTTTCGCTCACTCTCGAAATCAAGCATTTTACAGCAGGTTGGAGCAGCCTGTATCTCAGCACAGGAATAAGGTAGGGAAGAATTCAAATACTCATTTTGACTGCCTCCAGAAGTTAGATCAGATGGAAAATTGGATTTGGTGCTAGGTCTTTCCCTTTAGGTTTTACCCCAACAATGTTTTCATTAGTTTCGCTCACTCTCGAAATCAAGCATTTTACAGCAGGTTGGAGCAGCCTGTATCTCAGCACAGGAATAAGGTAGGGAAGAATTCAAATACTCATTTTGACTGCCTCCAGAAGTTAGATCAGATGGCCAAAGCAATTTGGTGCTAGGCCTTTCCCTTTAGGTTTTACCCCAACAATGTTTTCATTAGTTTCGCTCACTCTCGAAATCAAGCATTTTACAGCAGGTTGGAGCAGCCTGTATCTCAGCACAGGAATAAGGTAGGGAAGAATTCAAATACTCATTTTGACTGCCTCCAGAAGTTAGATCAGATGGCCAATGCAATTTGGTGCTAGGCCTTTCCCTTTAGGTTTTACCCCAACAATGTTTTCATTAGTTTCGCTCACTCTCGAAATCAAGCATTTTACAGCAGGTTGGAGCAGCCTGTATCTCAGCACAGGAATAAGGTAGGGAAGAATTCTAAGGATCATTTTGACTGCCTCCAGAAGTTAGATCAGATGGCAAATTGTATTTGGTGCCAGGTCTTTCCATTTAGGTTTTACCCCAACAATGTTTTCATTAGTTTCGCTCACTCTCGAAATCAAGCATTTTACAGCAGGTTGGAGCAGCCTGTATCTCAGCACAGGAATAAGGTAGGGAAGAATTCTAAGGATCATTTTGACTGCCTCCAGAAGTTAGATCAGATGGCAAATTGGATTTGGTGCTAGGTCTTTCCCTTTAGGTTTTACCCCAACAATGTTTTCATTAGTTTCGCTCACTCTCGAAATCAAGCATTTTACAGCAGGTTGGAGCAGCCTGTATCTCAGCACAGGAATAAGGTAGGGAAGAATTCTAAGGATCATTTTGACTGCCTCCAGAAGTTAGATCAGATGGCCAATTGAATTTGGTGCTAGGTCTTTCCCTTTAGGTTTTACCCCAACAATGTTTTCATTAGTTTCGCTCACTCTCGAAATCAAGCATTTTACAGCAGGTTGGAGCAGCCTGTATCTCAGCACAGGAATAAGGTAGGGAAGAATTCAAATACTCATTTTGACTGCCTCCAGAAGTTAGATCAGATGGCCAATGCAATTTGGTGCTAGGTCTTTCCCTTTAGGTTTTACCCCAACAATGTTTTCATTAGTTTCGCTCACTCTCGAAATCAAGCATTTTACAGCAGGTTGGAGCAGCCTGTATCTCAGCACAGGAATAAGGTAGGGAAGAATTCTAAGGATCATTTTGACTGCCTCCAGAAGTTAGATCAGATGGCAAATTGGATTTGGTGCTAGGTCTTTCCCTTTAGGTTTTACCCCAACAATGTTTTCATTAGTTTCGCTCACTCTCGAAATCAAGCATTTTACAGCAGGTTGGAGCAGCCTGTATCTCAGCACAGGAATAAGGTAGGGAAGAATTCTAAGGATCATTTTGACTGCCTCCAGAAGTTAGATCAGATGGCCAATTGTATTTGGTGCTAGGCCTTTCCCTTTAGGTTTTACCCCAACAATGTTTTCATTAGTTTCGCTCACTCTCGAAATCAAGCATTTTACAGCAGGTTGGAGCAGCCTGTATCTCAGCACAGGAATAAGGTAGGGAAGAATTCAAATACTCATTTTGACTGCCTCCAGAAGTTAGATCAGATGGCCAATGCAATTTGGTGCTAGGCCTTTCCCTTTAGGTTTTACCCCAACAATGTTTTCATTAGTTTCGCTCACTCTCGAAATCAAGCATTTTACAGCAGGTTGGAGCAGCCTGTATCTCAGCACAGGAATAAGGTAGGGAAGAATTCAAATACTCATTTTGACTGCCTCCAGAAGTTAGATCAGATGGCCAATGCAATTTGGTGCTAGGTCTTTCCCTTTAGGTTTTACCCCAACAATGTTTTCATTAGTTTCGCTCACTCTCGAAATCAAGCATTTTACAGCAGGTTGGAGCAGCCTGTATCTCAGCACAGGAATAAGGTAGGGAAGAATTCAAATACTCATTTTGACTGCCTCCAGAAGTTAGATCAGATGGCCAATGCAATTTGGTATAAGGCCTTTCCCTTTAGGTTTTACCCCAACAATGTTTTCATTAGTTTCGCTCACTCTCGAAATCAAGCATTTTACAGCAGGTTGGAGCAGCCTGTATCTCAGCACAGGAATAAGGTAGGGAAGAATTCTAAGGATCATTTTGACTGCCTCCAGAAGTTAGATCAGATGGCAAATTGGATTTGGTGCTAGGCCTTTCCCTTTAGGTTTTACCCCAACAATGTTTTCATTAGTTTCGCTCACTCTCGAAATCAAGCATTTTACAGCAGGTTGGAGCAGCCTGTATCTCAGCACAGGAATAAGGTAGGGAAGAATTCAAATACTCATTTTGACTGCCTCCAGAAGTTAGATCAGATGGCAAATTGTATTTGGTGCTAGGTCTTTCCCTTTAGGTTTTACCCCAACAATGTTTTCATTAGTTTCGCTCACTCTCGAAATCAAGCATTTTACAGCAGGTTGGAGCAGCCTGTATCTCAGCACAGGAATAAGGTAGGGAAGAATTCTAAGGATCATTTTGACTGCCTCCAGAAGTTAGATCAGATGGCAAATTGTATTTGGTGCTAGGTCTTTCCCTTTAGGTTTTACCCCAACAATGTTTTCATTAGTTTCGCTCACTCTCGAAATCAAGCATTTTACAGCAGGTTGGAGCAGCCTGTATCTCAGCACAGGAATAAGGTAGGGAAGAATTCAAATACTCATTTTGACTGCCTCCAGAAGTTAGATCAGATGGCAAATTGTATTTGGTGCTAGGTCTTTCCCTTTAGGTTTTACCCCAACAATGTTTTCATTAGTTTCGCTCACTCTCGAAATCAAGCATTTTACAGCAGGTTGGAGCAGCCTGTATCTCAGCACAGGAATAAGGTAGGGAAGAATTCTAAGGATCATTTTGACTGCCTCCAGAAGTTAGATCAGATGGCCAATTGAATTAGGTGCTAGGTCTTTCCCTTTAGGTTTTACCCCAACAATGTTTTCATTAGTTTCGCTCACTCTCGAAATCAAGCATTTTACAGCAGGTTGGAGCAGCCTGTATCTCAGCACAGGAATAAGGTAGGGAAGAATTCAAATACTCATTTTGACTGCCTCCAGAAGTTAGATCAGATGGCAAATTGTATTTGGTGCTAGGTCTTTCCCTTTAGGTTTTACCCCAACAATGTTTTCATTAGTTTCGCTCACTCTCGAAATCAAGCATTTTACAGCAGGTTGGAGCAGCCTGTATCTCAGCACAGGAATAAGATAGGGAAGAATTCAAATACTCATTTTGACTGCCTGCAGAAGTTAGATCAGATGGCCAATGTAATTTGGTGCTAGGTCTTTCCCTTTAGGTTTTACCCCAACAATGTTTTCATTAGTTTCGCTCACTCTCGAAATCAAGCATTTTACAGCAGGTTGGAGCAGCCTGTATCTCAGCACAGGAATAAGGTAGGGAAGAATTCAAACACTCATTTTGACTGCCTCCAGAAGTTAGATCAGATGGCCAATGCAATTTGGTGCTAGGCCTTTCCCTTTAGGTTTTACCCCAACAATGTTTTCATTAGTTTCGCTCACTCTCGAAATCAAGCATTTTACAGCAGGTTGGAGCAGCCTGTATCTCAGCACAGGAATAAGGTAGGGAAGAATTCAAATACTCATTTTGACTGCCTCCAGAAGTTAGATCAGATGGCCAATGCAATTTGGTGCTAGGTCTTTCCCTTTAGGTTTTACCCCAACAATGTTTTCATTAGTTTCGCTCACTCTCGAAATCAAGCATTTTACAGCATGTTGGAGCAGCCTGTATCTCAGCACAGGAATAAGGTAGGGAAGAATTCAAATACTCATTTTGACTGCCTCCAGAAGTTAGATCAGATGGCCAATGCAATTTGGTATAAGGCCTTTCCCTTTAGGTTTTACCCCAACAATGTTTTCATTAGTTTCGCTCACTCTCAAAATCAAGCATTTTACAGCAGGTTGGAGCAGCCTGTATCTCAGCACAGGAATAAGGTAGGGAAGAATTCAAATACTCATTTTGACTGCCTCCAGAAGTTAGATCAGATGGCCAATGCAATTTGGTGCTAGGCCTTTCCCTTTAGGTTTTACCCCAACAATGTTTTCATTAGTTTCGCTCACTCTCGAAATCAAGCATTTTACAGCAGGTTGGAGCATCCTGTATCTCAGCACAGGAATAAGGTAGGGAAGAATTCTAAGGATCATTTTGACTGCCTCCAGAAGTTAGATCAGATGGCCAATGCAATTTGGTATAAGGCCTTTCCCTTTAGGTTTTACCCCAACAATGTTTTCATTAGTTTCGCTCACTCTCGAAATCAAGCATTTTACAGCAGGTTGGAGCAGCCTGTATCTCAGCACAGGAATAAGGTAGGGAAGAATTCAAATACTCATTTTGACTGCCTCCAGAAGTTAGATCAGATGGCCAATGCAATTTGGTATAAGGCCTTTCCCTTTAGGTTTTACCCCAACAATGTTTTCATTAGTTTCGCTCACTCTCGAAATCAAGCATTTTACAGCAGGTTGGAGCAGCCTGTATCTCAGCACAGGAATAAGGTAGGGAAGAATTCTAAGGATCATTTTGACTGCCTCCAGAAGTTAGATCAGATGGCCAATTGAATTTGGTGCTAGGCCTTTCCCTTTAGGTTTTACCCCAACAATGTTTTCATTAGTTTCGCTCACTCTCGAAATCAAGCATTTTACAGCAGGTTGGAGCAGCCTGTATCTCAGCACAGGAATAAGGTAGGGAAGAATTCAAATACTCATTTTGACTGCCTCCAGAAGTTAGATCAGATGGCAAATTGGATTTGGTGCTAGGTCTTTCCCTTTAGGTTTTACCCCAACAATGTTTTCATTAGTTTCGCTCACTCTCGAAATCAAGCATTTTACAGCAGGTTGGAGCAGCCTGTATCTCAGCACAGGAATAAGGTAGGGAAGAATTCAAATACTCATTTTGACTGCCTCCAGAAGTTAGATCAGATGGCCAATGCAATTTGGTGCTAGGCCTTTCCCTTTAGGTTTTACCCCAACAATGTTTTCATTAGTTTCGCTCACTCTCGAAATCAAGCATTTTACAGCAGGTTGGAGCAGCCTGTATCTCAGCACAGGAATAAGGTAGGGAAGAATTCAAATACTCATTTTGACTGCCTCCAGAAGTTAGATCAGATGGCAAATTGTATTTGGTGCTAGGTCTTTCCCTTTAGGTTTTACCCCAACAATGTTTTCATTAGTTTCGCTCACTCTCGAAATCAAGCATTTTACAGCAGGTTGGAGCAGCCTGTATCTCAGCACAGGAATAAGGTAGGGAAGAATTCAAATACTCATTTTGACTGCCTCCAGAAGTTAGATCAGATGGCAAATTGGATTTGGTGCTAGGTCTTTCCCTTTAGGTTTTACCCCAACAATGTTTTCATTAGTTTCGCTCACTCTCGAAATCAAGCATTTTACAGCAGGTTGGAGCAGCCTGTATCTCAGCACAGGAATAAGGTAGGGAAGAATTCAAATACTCATTTTGACTGCCTCCAGAAGTTAGATCAGATGGCCAATGCAATTTGGTGCTAGGCCTTTCCCTTTAGGTTTTACCCCAACAATGTTTTCATTAGTTTCGCTCACTCTCGAAATCAAGCATTTTACAGCAGGTTGGAGCAGCCTGTATCTCAGCACAGGAATAAGGTAGGGAAGAATTCAAATACTCATTTTGACTGCCTCCAGAAGTTAGATCAGATGGCAAATTGGATTTGGTGCTAGGTCTTTCCCTTTAGGTTTTACCCCAACAATGTTTTCATTAGTTTCGCTCACTCTCGAAATCAAGCATTTTACAGCAGGTTGGAGCAGCCTGTATCTCAGCACAGGAATAAGGTAGGGAAGAATTCAAATACTCATTTTGACTGCCTCCAGAAGTTAGATCAGATGGCAAATTGTATTTGGTGCCAGGTCTTTCCATTTAGGTTTTACCCCAACAATGTTTTCATTAGTTTCGCTCACTCTCGAAATCAAGCATTTTACAGCAGGTTGGAGCAGCCTGTATCTCAGCACAGGAATAAGGTAGGGAAGAATTCAAACACTCATTTTGACTGCCTCCAGAAGTTAGATCAGATGGCAAATTGTATTTGGTGCTAGGTCTTTCCCTTTAGGTTTTACCCCAACAATGTTTTCATTAGTTTCGCTCACTCTCGAAATCGAGCATTTTACAGCAGGTTGGAGCAGCCTGTATCTCAGCACAGGAATAAGGTAGGGAAGAATTCAAATACTCATTTTGACTGCCTCCAGAAGTTAGATCAGATGGCCAATGCAATTTGGTGCTAGGTCTTTCCCTTTAGGTTTTACCCCAACAATGTTTTCATTAGTTTCGCTCACTCTCGAAATCAAGCATTTTACAGCAGGTTGGAGCAGCCTGTATCTCAGCACAGGAATAAGGTAGGGAAGAATTCAAATACTCATTTTGACTGCCTCCAGAAGTTAGATCAGATGGCCAATGCAATTTGGTGCTAGGCCTTTCCCTTTAGGTTTTACCCCAACAATGTTTTCATTAGTTTCGCTCACTCTCAAAATCAAGCATTTTACAGCAGGTTGGAGCAGCCTGTATCTCAGCACAGGAATAAGGTAGGGAAGAATTCAAATACTCATTTTGACTGCCTCCAGAAGTTAGATCAGATGGCCAATGCAATTTGGTGCTAGGCCTTTCCCTTTAGGTTTTACCCCAACAATGTTTTCATTAGTTTCGCTCACTCTCGAAATCAAGCATTTTACAGCAGGTTGGAGCAGCCTGTATCTCAGCACAGGAATAAGGTAGGGAAGAATTCAAATACTCATTTTGACTGCCTCCAGAAGTTAGATCAGATGGCCAATGCAATTTGGTATAAGGCCTTTCCCTTTAGGTTTTACCCCAACAATGTTTTCATTAGTTTCGCTCACTCTCGAAATCAAGCATTTTACAGCAGGTTGGAGCAGCCTGTATCTCAGCACAGGAATAAGGTAGGGAAGAATTCTAAGGATCATTTTGACTGCCTCCAGAAGTTAGATCAGATGGCAAATTGGATTTGGTGCTAGGCCTTTCCCTTTAGGTTTTACACCAACAATGTTTTCATTAGTTTCGCTCACTCTCGAAATCAAGCATTTTACAGCAGGTTGGAGCAGCCTGTATCTCAGCACAGGAATAAGGTAGGGAAGAATTCAAATACTCATTTTGACTGCCTCCAGAAGTTAGATCAGATGGCAAATTGTATTTGGTGCTAGGTCTTTCCCTTTAGGTTTTACCCCAACAATGTTTTCATTAGTTTCGCTCACTCTCGAAATCAAGCATTTTACAGCAGGTTGGAGCAGCCTGTATCTCAGCACAGGAATAAGGTAGGGAAGAATTCTAAGGATCATTTTGACTGCCTCCAGAAGTTAGATCAGATGGCAAATTGTATTTGGTGCTAGGTCTTTCCCTTTAGGTTTTACCCCAACAATGTTTTCATTAGTTTCGCTCACTCTCGAAATCAAGCATTTTACAGCAGGTTGGAGCAGCCTGTATCTCAGCACAGGAATAAGGTAGGGAAGAATTCAAATACTCATTTTGACTGCCTCCAGAAGTTAGATCAGATGGCAAATTGTATTTGGTGCTAGGTCTTTCCCTTTAGGTTTTACCCCAACAATGTTTTCATTAGTTTCGCTCACTCTCGAAATCAAGCATTTTACAGCAGGTTGGAGCAGCCTGTATCTCAGCACAGGAATAAGGTAGGGAAGAATTCTAAGGATCATTTTGACTGCCTCCAGAAGTTAGATCAGATGGCCAATTGAATTTGGTGCTAGGTCTTTCCCTTTAGGTTTTACCCCAACAATGTTTTCATTAGTTTCGCTCACTCTCGAAATCAAGCATTTTACAGCAGGTTGGAGCAGCCTGTATCTCAGCACAGGAATAAGGTAGGGAAGAATTCAAATACTCATTTTGACTGCCTCCAGAAGTTAGATCAGATGGCAAATTGTATTTGGTGCTAGGTCTTTCCCTTTAGGTTTTACCCCAACAATGTTTTCATTAGTTTCGCTCACTCTCGAAATCAAGCATTTTACAGCAGGTTGGAGCAGCCTGTATCTCAGCACAGGAATAAGGTAGGGAAGAATTCAAATACTCATTTTGACTGCCTGCAGAAGTTAGATCAGATGGCCAATGTAATTTGGTGCTAGGTCTTTCCCTTTAGGTTTTACCCCAACAATGTTTTCATTAGTTTCGCTCACTCTCGAAATCAAGCATTTTACAGCAGGTTGGAGCAGCCTGTATCTCAGCACAGGAATAAGGTAGGGAAGAATTCAAACACTCATTTTGACTGCCTCCAGAAGTTAGATCAGATGGCCAATGCAATTTGGTGCTAGGCCTTTCCCTTTAGGTTTTACCCCAACAATGTTTTCATTAGTTTCGCTCACTCTCGAAATCAAGCATTTTACAGCAGGTTGGAGCAGCCTGTATCTCAGCACAGGAATAAGGTAGGGAAGAATTCAAATACTCATTTTGACTGCCTCCAGAAGTTAGATCAGATGGCCAATGCAATTTGGTGCTAGGTCTTTCCCTTTAGGTTTTACCCCAACAATGTTTTCATTAGTTTCGCTCACTCTCGAAATCAAGCATTTTACAGCATGTTGGAGCAGCCTGTATCTCAGCACAGGAATAGGGTAGGGAAGAATTCAAATACTCATTTTGACTGCCTCCAGAAGTTAGATCAGATGGCCAATGCAATTTGGTATAAGGCCTTTCCCTTTAGGTTTTACCCCAACAATGTTTTCATTAGTTTCGCTCACTCTCAAAATCAAGCATTTTACAGCAGGTTGGAGCAGCCTGTATCTCAGCACAGGAATAAGGTAGGGAAGAATTCAAATACTCATTTTGACTGCCTCCAGAAGTTAGATCAGATGGCCAATGCAATTTGGTGCTAGGCCTTTCCCTTTAGGTTTTACCCCAACAATGTTTTCATTAGTTTCGCTCACTCTCGAAATCAAGCATTTTACAGCAGGTTGGAGCAGCCTGTATCTCAGCACAGGAATAAGGTAGGGAAGAATTCTAAGGATCATTTTGACTGCCTCCAGAAGTTAGATCAGATGGCCAATGCAATTTGGTATAAGGCCTTTCCCTTTAGGTTTTACCCCAACAATGTTTTCATTAGTTTCGCTCACTCTCGAAATCAAGCATTTTACAGCAGGTTGGAGCAGCCTGTATCTCAGCACAGGAATAAGGTAGGGAAGAATTCAAATACTCATTTTGACTGCCTCCAGAAGTTAGATCAGATGGCCAATGCAATTTGGTATAAGGCCTTTCCCTTTAGGTTTTACCCCAACAATGTTTTCATTAGTTTCGCTCACTCTCGAAATCAAGCATTTTACAGCAGGTTGGAGCAGCCTGTATCTCAGCACAGGAATAAGGTAGGGAAGAATTCTAAGGATCATTTTGACTGCCTCCAGAAGTTAGATCAGATGGCCAATTGAATTTGGTGCTAGGCCTTTCCCTTTAGGTTTTACCCCAACAATGTTTTCATTAGTTTCGCTCACTCTCGAAATCAAGCATTTTACAGCAGGTTGGAGCAGCCTGTATCTCAGCACAGGAATAAGGTAGGGAAGAATTCTAAGGATCATTTTGACTGCCTCCAGAAGTTAGATCAGATGGCCAATTGAATTTGGTGCTAGGCCTTTCCCTTTAGGTTTTACCCCAACAATGTTTTCATTAGTTTCGCTCACTCTCGAAATCAAGCATTTTACAGCAGGTTGGAGCAGCCTGTATCTCAGCACAGGAATAAGGTAGGGAAGAATTCAAATACTCATTTTGACTGCCTCCAGAAGTTAGATCAGATGGCAAATTGGATTTGGTGCTAGGTCTTTCCCTTTAGGTTTTACCCCAACAATGTTTTCATTAGTTTCGCTCACTCTCGAAATCAAGCATTTTACAGCAGGTTGGAGCAGCCTGTATCTCAGCACAGGAATAAGGTAGGGAAGAATTCAAATACTCATTTTGACTGCCTCCAGAAGTTAGATCAGATGGCCAATGTAATTTGGTGCTAGGTCTTTCCCTTTAGGTTTTACCCCAACAATGTTTTCATTAGTTTCGCTCACTCTCGAAATCAAGCATTTTACAGCAGGTTGGAGCAGCCTGTATCTCAGCACAGGAATAAGGTAGGGAAGAATTCAAACACTCATTTTGACTGCCTCCAGAAGTTAGATCAGATGGCAAATTGTATTTGGTGCTAGGTCTTTCCCTTTAGGTTTTACCCCAACAATGTTTTCATTAGTTTCGCTCACTCTCGAAATCAAGCATTTTACAGCAGGTTGGAGCAGCCTGTATCTCAGCACAGGAATAAGGTAGGGAAGAATTCAAATACTCATTTTGACTGCCTCCAGAAGTTAGATCAGATGGCCAATGGAATTTGGTGCTAGGTCTTTCCCTTTAGGTTTTACCCCAACAATGTTTTCATTAGTTTCGCTCACTCTCGAAATCAAGCATTTTACAGCAGGTTGGAGCAGCCTGTATCTCAGCACAGGAATAAGGTAGGGAAGAATTCAAATACTCATTTTGACTGCCTCCAGAAGTTAGATCAGATGGCAAATTGTATTTGGTGCTAGGTCTTTCCCTTTAGGTTTTACCCCAACAATGTTTTCATTAGTTTCGCTCACTCTCGAAATCAAGCATTTTACAGCAGGTTGGAGCAGCCTGTATCTCAGCACAGGAATAAGGTAGGGAAGAATTCAAATACTCATTTTGACTGCCTCCAGAAGTTAGATCAGATGGCCAATGTAATTTGGTGCTAGGTCTTTCCCTTTAGGTTTTACCCCAACAATGTTTTCATTAGTTTCGCTCACTCTCGAAATCAAGCATTTTACAGCAGGTTGGAGCAGCCTGTATCTCAGCACAGGAATAAGGTAGGGAAGAATTCAAATACTCATTTTGACTGCCTCCAGAAGTTAGATCAGATGGCCAATGCAATTTGGTGCTAGGCCTTTCCCTTTAGGTTTTACCCCAACAATGTTTTCATTAGTTTCGCTCACTCTCGAAATCAAGCATTTTACAGCAGGTTGGAGCAGCCTGTATCTCAGCACAGGAATAAGGTAGGGAAGAATTCTAAGGATCATTTTGACTGCCTCCAGAAGTTAGATCAGATGGCAAATTGGATTTGGTGCTAGGTCTTTCCCTTTAGGTTTTACCCCAACAATGTTTTCATTAGTTTCGCTCACTCTCGAAATCAAGCATTTTACAGCAGGTTGGAGCAGCCTGTATCTCAGCACAGGAATAAGGTAGGGAAGAATTCAAATACTCATTTTGACTGCCTCCAGAAGTTAGATCAGATGGCCAATGTAATTTGGTGCTAGGTCTTTCCCTTTAGGTTTTACCCCAACAATGTTTTCATTAGTTTCGCTCACTCTCGAAATCAAGCATTTTACAGCATGTTGGAGCAGCCTGTATCTCAGCACAGGAATAAGGTAGGGAAGAATTCAAATACTCATTTTGACTGCCTCCAGAAGTTAGATCAGATGGCCAATGCAATTTGGTGCTAGGCCTTTCCCTTTAGGTTTTACCCCAACAATGTTTTCATTAGTTTCGCTCACTCTCGAAATCAAGCATTTTACAGCAGGTTGGAGCAGCCTGTATCTCAGCACAGGAATAAGGTAGGGAAGAATTCAAATACTCATTTTGACTGCCTCCAGAAGTTAGATCAGATGGCCAATGCAATTTGGTGCTAGGCCTTTCCCTTTAGGTTTTACCCCAACAATGTTTTCATTAGTTTCGCTCACTCTCGAAATCAAGCATTTTACAGCAGGTTGGAGCAGCCTGTATCTCAGCACAGGAATAAGGTAGGGAAGAATTCAAATACTCATTTTGACTGCCTCCAGAAGTTAGATCAGATGGCCAATGCAATTTGGTATAAGGCCTTTCCCTTTAGGTTTTACCCCAACAATGTTTTCATTAGCTTCGCTCACTCTCGAAATCAAGCATTTTACAGCAGGTTGGAGCAGCCTGTATCTCAGCACAGGAATAAGGTAGGGAAGAATTCTAAGGATCATTTTGACTGCCTCCAGAAGTTAGATCAGATGGCAAATTGTATTTGGTGCTAGGCCTTTCCCTTTAGGTTTTACCCCAACAATGTTTTCATTAGTTTCGCTCACTCTCGAAATCAAGCATTTTACAGCAGGTTGGAGCAGCCTGTATCTCAGCACAGGAATAAGGTAGGGAAGAATTCAAATACTCATTTTGACTGCTTCCAGAAGTTAGATCAGATGGCAAATTGTATTTGGTGCTAGGTCTTTCGCTTTAGGTTTTACCCCAACAATGTTTTCATTAGTTTCGCTCACTCTCGAAATCAAGCATTTTACAGCAGGTTGGAGCAGCCTGTATCTCAGCACAGGAATAAGGTAGGGAAGAATTCAAATACTCATTTTGACTGCCTCCAGAAGTTAGATCAGATGGCCAATGCAATTTGGTGCTAGGCCTTTCCCTTTAGGTTTTACCCCAACAATGTTTTCATTAGTTTCGCTCACTCTCGAAATCAAGCATTTTACAGCAGGTTGGAGCAGCCTGTATCTCAGCACAGGAATAAGGTAGGGAAGAATTCTAAGGATCATTTTGACTGCCTCCAGAAGTTAGATCAGATGGCAAATTGGATTTGGTGCTAGGTCTTTCCCTTTAGGTTTTACCCCAACAATGTTTTCATTAGTTTCGCTCACTCTCGAAATCAAGCATTTTACAGCAGGTTGGAGCAGCCTGTATCTCAGCACAGGAATAAGGTAGGGAAGAATTCAAATACTCATTTTGACTGCCTCCAGAAGTTAGATCAGATGGCCAATGTAATTTGGTGCTAGGTCTTTCCCTTTAGGTTTTACCCTTACAATGTTTTCATTAGTTTCGCTCACTCTCGAAATCAAGCATTTTACAGCAGGTTGGAGCAGCCTGTATCTCAGCACAGGAATAAGGTAGGGAAGAATTCAAATACTCATTTTGACTGCCTCCAGAAGTTAGATCAGATGGCCAATGCAATTTGGTGCTAGGCCTTTCCCTTTAGGTTTTACCCCAACAATGTTTTCATTAGTTTCGCTCACTCTCGAAATCAAGCATTTTACAGCAGGTTGGAGCAGCCTGTATCTCAGCACAGGAATAAGGTAGGGAAGAATTCAAATACTCATTTTGACTGCCTCCAGAAGTTAGATCAGATGGCCAATGCAATTTGGTGCTAGGCCTTTCCCTTTAGGTTTTACCCCAACAATGTTTTCATTAGTTTCGCTCACTCTCGAAATCAAGCATTTTACAGCAGGTTGGAGCAGCCTGTATCTCAGCACAGGAATAAGGTAGGGAAGAATTCAAATACTCATTTTGACTGCCTCCAGAAGTTAGATCAGATGGCCAATGCAATTTGGTATAAGGCCTTTCCCTTTAGGTTTTACCCCAACAATGTTTTCATTAGCTTCGCTCACTCTCGAAATCAAGCATTTTACAGCAGGTTGGAGCAGCCTGTATCTCAGCACAGGAATAAGGTAGGGAAGAATTCTAAGGATCATTTTGACTGCCTCCAGAAGTTAGATCAGATGGCAAATTGTATTTGGTGCTAGGCCTTTCCCTTTAGGTTTTACCCCAACAATGTTTTCATTAGTTTCGCTCACTCTCGAAATCAAGCATTTTACAGCAGGTTGGAGCAGCCTGTATCTCAGCACAGGAATAAGGTAGGGAAGAATTCAAATACTCATTTTGACTGCTTCCAGAAGTTAGATCAGATGGCAAATTGTATTTGGTGCTAGGTCTTTCGCTTTAGGTTTTACCCCAACAATGTTTTCATTAGTTTCGCTCACTCTCGAAATCAAGCATTTTACAGCAGGTTGGAGCAGCCTGTATCTCAGCACAGGAATAAGGTAGGGAAGAATTCTAAGGATCATTTTGACTGCCTCCAGAAGTTAGATCAGATGGCAAATTGTATTTGGTGCTAGGCCTTTCCCTTTAGGTTTTACCCCAACAATGTTTTCATTAGTTTCGCTCACTCTCGAAATCAAGCATTTTACAGCAGGTTGGAGCAGCCTGTATCTCAGCACAGGAATAAGGTAGGGAAGAATTCAAATACTCATTTTGACTGCTTCCAGAAGTTAGATCAGATGGCAAATTGTATTTGGTGCTAGGTCTTTCGCTTTAGGTTTTACCCCAACAATGTTTTCATTAGTTTCGCTCACTCTCGAAATCAAGCATTTTACAGCAGGTTGGAGCAGCCTGTATCTCAGCACAGGAATAAGGTAGGGAAGAATTCTAAGGATCATTTTGACTGCCTCCAGAAGTTAGATCAGATGGCAAATTGTATTTGGTGCTAGGTCTTTCCCTTTAGGTTTTACCCCAACAATGTTTTCATTAGTTTCGCTCACTCTCGAAATCAAGCATTTTACAGCAGGTTGGAGCAGCCTGTATCTCAGCACAGGAATAAGGTAGGGAAGAATTCAAATACTCATTTTGACTGCCTCCAGAAGTTAGATCAGATGGCAAATTGGATTTGGTGCTAGGTCTTTCCCTTTAGGTTTTACCCCAACAATGTTTTCATTAGTTTCGCTCACTCTCGAAATCAAGCATTTTACAGCAGGTTGGAGCAGCCTGTATCTCAGCACAGGAATAAGGTAGGGAAGAATTCTAAGGATCATTTTGACTGCCTCCAGAAGTTAGATCAGATGGCCAATTGAATTTGGTGCTAGGTCTTTCCCTTTAGGTTTTACCCCAACAATGTTTTCATTAGTTTCGCTCACTCTCGAAATCAAGCATTTTACAGCAGGTTGGAGCAGCCTGTATCTCAGCACAGGAATAAGGTAGGGAAGAATTCAAATACTCATTTTGACTGCCTCCAGAAGTTAGATCAGATGGCAAATTGGATTTGGTGCTAGGTCTTTCCCTTTAGGTTTTACCCCAACAATGTTTTCATTAGTTTCGCTCACTCTCGAAATCAAGCATTTTACAGCAGGTTGGAGCAGCCTGTATCTCAGCACAGGAATAAGGTAGGGAAGAATTCTAAGGATCATTTTGACTGCCTCCAGAAGTTAGATCAGATGGCCAATTGAATTTGGTGCTAGGTCTTTCCCTTTAGGTTTTACCCCAACAATGTTTTCATTAGTTTCGCTCACTCTCGAAATCAAGCATTTTACAGCAGGTTGGAGCAGCCTGTATCTCAGCACAGGAATAAGGTAGGGAAGAATTCAAATACTCATTTTGACTGCCTCCAGAAGTTAGATCAGATGGCCAATGCAATTTGGTATAAGGCCTTTCCCTTTAGGTTTTACCCCAACAATGTTTTCATTAGTTTCGCTCACTCTCGAAATCAAGCATTTTACAGCAGGTTGGAGCAGCCTGTATCTCAGCACAGGAATAAGGTAGGGAAGAATTCAAATACTCATTTTGACTGCCTCCAGAAGTTAGATCAGATGGCAAATTGTATTTGGTGCCAGGTCTTTCCCTTTAGGTTTTACCCCAACAATGTTTTCATTAGTTTCGCTCACTCTCGAAATCAAGCATTTTACAGCAGGTTGGAGCAGCCTGTATCTCAGCACAGGAATAAGGTAGGGAAGAATTCAAATACTCATTTTGACTGCCTCCAGAAGTTAGATCAGATGGCCAATGCAATTTGGTGCTAGGCCTTTCCCTTTAGGTTTTACCCCAACAATGTTTTCATTAGTTTCGCTCACTCTCGAAATCAAGCATTTTACAGCAGGTTGGAGCAGCCTGTATCTCAGCACAGGAATAAGGTAGGGAAGAATTCTAAGGATCATTTTGACTGCCTCCAGAAGTTAGATCAGATGGCAAATTGGATTTGGTGCTAGGTCTTTCCCTTTAGGTTTTACCCCAACAATGTTTTCATTAGTTTCGCTCACTCTCGAAATCAAGCATTTTACAGCAGGTTGGAGCAGCCTGTATCTCAGCACAGGAATAAGGTAGGGAAGAATTCAAATACTCATTTTGACTGCCTCCAGAAGTTAGATCAGATGGCCAATGTAATTTGGTGCTAGGTCTTTCCCTTTAGGTTTTACCCCTACAATGTTTTCATTAGTTTCGCTCACTCTCGAAATCAAGCATTTTACAGCATGTTGGAGCAGCCTGTATCTCAGCACAGGAATAAGGTAGGGAAGAATTCAAATACTCATTTTGACTGCCTCCAGAAGTTAGATCAGATGGCAAATTGTATTTGGTGCTAGGCCTTTCCCTTTAGGTTTTACCCCAACAATGTTTTCATTAGTTTCGCTCACTCTCGAAATCAAGCATTTTACAGCAGGTTGGAGCAGCCTGTATCTCAGCACAGGAATAAGGTAGGGAAGAATTCAAATACTCATTTTGACTGCCTCCAGAAGTTAGATCAGATGGCCAATGCAATTTGGTGCTAGGCCTTTCCCTTTAGGTTTTACCCCAACAATGTTTTCATTAGTTTCGCTCACTCTCGAAATCAAGCATTTTACAGCAGGTTGGAGCAGCCTGTATCTCAGCACAGGAATAAGGTAGGGAAGAATTCAAATACTCATTTTGACTGCCTCCAGAAGTTAGATCAGATGGCCAATGCAATTTGGTATAAGGCCTTTCCCTTTAGGTTTTACCCCAACAATGTTTTCATTAGCTTCGCTCACTCTCGAAATCAAGCATTTTACAGCAGGTTGGAGCAGCCTGTATCTCAGCACAGGAATAAGGTAGGGAAGAATTCTAAGGATCATTTTGACTGCCTCCAGAAGTTAGATCAGATGGCAAATTGTATTTGGTGCTAGGCCTTTCCCTTTAGGTTTTACCCCAACAATGTTTTCATTAGTTTCGCTCACTCTCGAAATCAAGCATTTTACAGCAGGTTGGAGCAGCCTGTATCTCAGCACAGGAATAAGGTAGGGAAGAATTCAATTACTCATTTTGACTGCTTCCAGAAGTTAGATCAGATGGCAAATTGTATTTGGTGCTAGGTCTTTCGCTTTAGGTTTTACCCCAACAATGTTTTCATTAGTTTCGCTCACTCTCGAAATCAAGCATTTTACAGCAGGTTGGAGCAGCCTGTATCTCAGCACAGGAATAAGGTAGGGAAGAATTCTAAGGATCATTTTGACTGCCTCCAGAAGTTAGATCAGATGGCAAATTGTATTTGGTGCTAGGCCTTTCCCTTTAGGTTTTACCCCAACAATGTTTTCATTAGTTTCGCTCACTCTCGAAATCAAGCATTTTACAGCAGGTTGGAGCAGCCTGTATCTCAGCACAGGAATAAGGTAGGGAAGAATTCAAATACTCATTTTGACTGCTTCCAGAAGTTAGATCAGATGGCAAATTGTATTTGGTGCTAGGTCTTTCGCTTTAGGTTTTACCCCAACAATGTTTTCATTAGTTTCGCTCACTCTCGAAATCAAGCATTTTACAGCAGGTTGGAGCAGCCTGTATCTCAGCACAGGAATAAGGTAGGGAAGAATTCTAAGGATCATTTTGACTGCCTCCAGAAGTTAGATCAGATGGCAAATTGTATTTGGTGCTAGGTCTTTCCCTTTAGGTTTTACCCCAACAATGTTTTCATTAGTTTCGCTCACTCTCGAAATCAAGCATTTTACAGCAGGTTGGAGCAGCCTGTATCTCAGCACAGGAATAAGGTAGGGAAGAATTCAAATACTCATTTTGACTGCCTCCAGAAGTTAGATCAGATGGCAAATTGGATTTGGTGCTAGGTCTTTCCCTTTAGGTTTTACCCCAACAATGTTTTCATTAGTTTCGCTCACTCTCGAAATCAAGCATTTTACAGCAGGTTGGAGCAGCCTGTATCTCAGCACAGGAATAAGGTAGGGAAGAATTCTAAGGATCATTTTGACTGCCTCCAGAAGTTAGATCAGATGGCCAATTGAATTTGGTGCTAGGTCTTTCCCTTTAGGTTTTACCCCAACAATGTTTTCATTAGTTTCGCTCACTCTCGAAATCAAGCATTTTACAGCAGGTTGGAGCAGCCTGTATCTCAGCACAGGAATAAGGTAGGGAAGAATTCAAATACTCATTTTGACTGCCTCCAGAAGTTAGATCAGATGGCAAATTGGATTTGGTGCTAGGTCTTTCCCTTTAGGTTTTACCCCAACAATGTTTTCATTAGTTTCGCTCACTCTCGAAATCAAGCATTTTACAGCAGGTTGGAGCAGCCTGTATCTCAGCACAGGAATAAGGTAGGGAAGAATTCTAAGGATCATTTTGACTGCCTCCAGAAGTTAGATCAGATGGCCAATTGAATTTGGTGCTAGGTCTTTCCCTTTAGGTTTTACCCCAACAATGTTTTCATTAGTTTCGCTCACTCTCGAAATCAAGCATTTTACAGCAGGTTGGAGCAGCCTGTATCTCAGCACAGGAATAAGGTAGGGAAGAATTCAAATACTCATTTTGACTGCCTCCAGAAGTTAGATCAGATGGCCAATGCAATTTGGTATAAGGCCTTTCCCTTTAGGTTTTACCCCAACAATGTTTTCATTAGTTTCGCTCACTCTCGAAATCAAGCATTTTACAGCAGGTTGGAGCAGCCTGTATCTCAGCACAGGAATAAGGTAGGGAAGAATTCAAATACTCATTTTGACTGCCTCCAGAAGTTAGATCAGATGGCAAATTGTATTTGGTGCCAGGTCTTTCCCTTTAGGTTTTACCCCAACAATGTTTTCATTAGTTTCGCTCACTCTCGAAATCAAGCATTTTACAGCAGGTTGGAGCAGCCTGTATCTCAGCACAGGAATAAGGTAGGGAAGAATTCAAATACTCATTTTGACTGCCTCCAGAAGTTAGATCAGATGGCCAATGCAATTTGGTGCTAGGCCTTTCCCTTTAGGTTTTACCCCAACAATGTTTTCATTAGTTTCGCTCACTCTCGAAATCAAGCATTTTACAGCAGGTTGGAGCAGCCTGTATCTCAGCACAGGAATAAGGTAGGGAAGAATTCTAAGGATCATTTTGACTGCCTCCAGAAGTTAGATCAGATGGCAAATTGGATTTGGTGCTAGGTCTTTCCCTTTAGGTTTTACCCCAACAATGTTTTCATTAGTTTCGCTCACTCTCGAAATCAAGCATTTTACAGCAGGTTGGAGCAGCCTGTATCTCAGCACAGGAATAAGGTAGGGAAGAATTCAAATACTCATTTTGACTGCCTCCAGAAGTTAGATCAGATGGCCAATGTAATTTGGTGCTAGGTCTTTCCCTTTAGGTTTTACCCCTACAATGTTTTCATTAGTTTCGCTCACTCTCGAAATCAAGCATTTTACAGCATGTTGGAGCAGCCTGTATCTCAGCACAGGAATAAGGTAGGGAAGAATTCAAATACTCATTTTGACTGCCTCCAGAAGTTAGATCAGATGGCCAATGCAATTTGGTGCTAGGCCTTTCCCTTTAGGTTTTACCCCAACAATGTTTTCATTAGTTTCGCTCACTCTCGAAATCAAGCATTTTACAGCAGGTTGGAGCAGCCTGTATCTCAGCACAGGAATAAGGTAGGGAAGAATTCAAATACTCATTTTGACTGCCTCCAGAAGTTAGATCAGATGGCCAATGCAATTTGGTGCTAGGCCTTTCCCTTTAGGTTTTACCCCAACAATGTTTTCATTAGTTTCGCTCACTCTCGAAATCAAGCATTTTACAGCAGGTTGGAGCAGCCTGTATCTCAGCACAGGAATAAGGTAGGGAAGAATTCAAATACTCATTTTGACTGCCTCCAGAAGTTAGATCAGATGGCCAATGCAATTTGGTATAAGGCCTTTCCCTTTAGGTTTTACCCCAACAATGTTTTCATTAGCTTCGCTCACTCTCGAAATCAAGCATTTTACATCAGGTTGGAGCAGCCTGTATCTCAGCACAGGAATAAGGTAGGGAAGAATTCTAAGGATCATTTTGACTGCCTCCAGAAGTTAGATCAGATGGCAAATTGTATTTGGTGCTAGGCCTTTCCCTTTAGGTTTTACCCCAACAATGTTTTCATTAGTTTCGCTCACTCTCGAAATCAAGCATTTTACAGCAGGTTGGAGCAGCCTGTATCTCAGCACAGGAATAAGGTAGGGAAGAATTCAAATACTCATTTTGACTGCTTCCAGAAGTTAGATCAGATGGCAAATTGTATTTGGTGCTAGGTCTTTCCCTTTAGGTTTTACCCCAACAATGTTTTCATTAGTTTCGCTCACTCTCGAAATCAAGCATTTTACAGCAGGTTGGAGCAGCCTGTATCTCAGCACAGGAATAAGGTAGGGAAGAATTCTAAGGATCATTTTGACTGCCTCCAGAAGTTAGATCAGATGGCAAATTGTATTTGGTGCTAGGCCTTTCCCTTTAGGTTTTACCCCAACAATGTTTTCATTAGTTTCGCTCACTCTCGAAATCAAGCATTTTACAGCAGGTTGGAGCAGCCTGTATCTCAGCACAGGAATAAGGTAGGGAAGAATTCAAATACTCATTTTGACTGCTTCCAGAAGTTAGATCAGATGGCAAATTGTATTTGGTGCTAGGTCTTTCGCTTTAGGTTTTACCCCAACAATGTTTTCATTAGTTTCGCTCACTCTCGAAATCAAGCATTTTACAGCAGGTTGGAGCAGCCTGTATCTCAGCACAGGAATAAGGTAGGGAAGAATTCTAAGGATCATTTTGACTGCCTCCAGAAGTTAGATCAGATGGCAAATTGGATTTGGTGCTAGGTCTTTCCCTTTAGGTTTTACCCCAACAATGTTTTCATTAGTTTCGCTCACTCTCGAAATCAAGCATTTTACAGCAGGTTGGAGCAGCCTGTATCTCAGCACAGGAATAAGGTAGGGAAGAATTCAAATACTCATTTTGACTGCCTCCAGAAGTTAGATCAGATGGCAAATTGGATTTGGTGCTAGGTCTTTCCCTTTAGGTTTTACCCCAACAATGTTTTCATTAGTTTCGCTCACTCTCGAAATCAAGCATTTTACAGCAGGTTGGAGCAGCCTGTATCTCGGCACAGGAATAAGGTAGGGAAGAATTCAAATACTCATTTTGACTGCCTCCAGAAGTTAGATCAGATGGCCAATGCAATTTGGTGCTAGGCCTTTCCCTTTAGGTTTTACCCCAACAATGTTTTCATTAGTTTCGCTCACTCTCGAAATCAAGCATTTTACAGCAGGTTGGAGCAGCCTGTATCTCAGCACAGGAATAAGGTAGGGAAGAATTCTAAGGATCATTTTGACTGCCTCCAGAAGTTAGATCAGATGGCAAATTGGATTTGGTGCTAGGTCTTTCCCTTTAGGTTTTACCCCAACAATGTTTTCATTAGTTTCGCTCACTCTCGAAATCAAGCATTTTACAGCAGGTTGGAGCAGCCTGTATCTCAGCACAGGAATAAGGTAGGGAAGAATTCAAATACTCATTTTGACTGCCTCCAGAAGTTAGATCAGATGGCCAATGTAATTTGGTACTAGGTCTTTCCCTTTAGGTTTTACCCCAACAATGTTTTCATTAGTTTCGCTCACTCTCGAAATCAAGCATTTTACAGCATGTTGGAGCAGCCTGTATCTCAGCACAGGAATAAGGTAGGGAAGAATTCAAATACTCATTTTGACTGCCTCCAGAAGTTAGATCAGATGGCCAATGCAATTTGGTGCTAGGCCTTTCCCTTTAGGTTTTACCCCAACAATGTTTTCATTAGTTTCGCTCACTCTCGAAATCAAGCATTTTACAGCAGGTTGGAGCAGCCTGTATCTCAGCACAGGAATAAGGTAGGGAAGAATTCAAATACTCATTTTGACTGCCTCCAGAAGTTAGATCAGATGGCCAATGCAATTTGGTGCTAGGCCTTTCCCTTTAGGTTTTACCCCAACAATGTTTTCATTAGTTTCGCTCACTCTCGAAATCAAGCATTTTACAGCAGGTTGGAGCAGCCTGTATCTCAGCACAGGAATAAGGTAGGGAAGAATTCAAATACTCATTTTGACTGCCTCCAGAAGTTAGATCAGATGGCCAATGCAATTTGGTATAAGGCCTTTCCCTTTAGGTTTTACCCCAACAATGTTTTCATTAGCTTCGCTCACTCTCGAAATCAAGCATTTTACAGCAGGTTGGAGCAGCCTGTATCTCAGCACAGGAATAAGGTAGGGAAGAATTCTAAGGATCATTTTGACTGCCTCCAGAAGTTAGATCAGATGGCAAATTGTATTTGGTGCTAGGCCTTTCCCTTTAGGTTTTACCCCAACAATGTTTTCATTAGTTTCGCTCACTCTCGAAATCAAGCATTTTACAGCAGGTTGGAGCAGCCTGTATCTCAGCACAGGAATAAGGTAGGGAAGAATTCAAATACTCATTTTGACTGCTTCCAGAAGTTAGATCAGATGGCAAATTGTATTTGGTGCTAGGTCTTTCCCTTTAGGTTTTACCCCAACAATGTTTTCATTAGTTTCGCTCACTCTTGAAATCAAGCATTTTACAGCAGGTTGGAGCAGCCTGTATCTCAGCACAGGAATAAGGTAGGGAAGAATTCTAAGGATCATTTTGACTGCCTCCAGAAGTTAGATCAGATGGCAAATTGTATTTGGTGCTAGGCCTTTCCCTTTAGGTTTTACCCCAACAATGTTTTCATTAGTTTCGCTCACTCTCGAAATCAAGCATTTTACAGCAGGTTGGAGCAGCCTGTATCTCAGCACAGGAATAAGGTAGGGAAGAATTCAAATACTCATTTTGACTGCTTCCAGAAGTTAGATCAGATGGCAAATTGTATTTGGTGCTAGGTCTTTCGCTTTAGGTTTTACCCCAACAATGTTTTCATTAGTTTCGCTCACTCTCGAAATCAAGCATTTTACAGCAGGTTGGAGCAGCCTGTATCTCAGCACAGGAATAAGGTAGGGAAGAATTCTAAGGATCATTTTGACTGCCTCCAGAAGTTAGATCAGATGGCAAATTGTATTTGGTGCTAGGTCTTTCCCTTTAGGTTTTACCCCAACAATGTTTTCATTAGTTTCGCTCACTCTCGAAATCAAGCATTTTACAGCAGGTTGGAGCAGCCTGTATCTCAGCACAGGAATAAGGTAGGGAAGAATTCAAATACTCATTTTGACTGCCTCCAGAAGTTAGATCAGATGGCAAATTGGATTTGGTGCTAGGTCTTTCCCTTTAGGTTTTACCCCAACAATGTTTTCATTAGTTTCGCTCACTCTCGAAATCAAGCATTTTACAGCAGGTTGGAGCAGCCTGTATCTCAGCACAGGAATAAGGTAGGGAAGAATTCTAAGGATCATTTTGACTGCCTCCAGAAGTTAGATCAGATGGCCAATGTAATTTGGTGCTAGGTCTTTCCCTTTAGGTTTTACCCCAACAATGTTTTCATTAGTTTCGCTCACTCTCGAAATCAAGCATTTTACAGCAGGTTGGAGCAGCCTGTATCTCAGCACAGGAATAAGGTAGGGAAGAATTCAAATACTCATTTTGACTGCCTCCAGAAGTTAGATCAGATGGCAAATTGTATTTGGTGCTAGGTCTTTCCCTTTAGGTTTTACCCCAACAATGTTTTCATTAGTTTCGCTCACTCTCGAAATCAAGCATTTTACAGCAGGTTGGAGCAGCCTGTATCTCAGCACAGGAATAAGGTAGGGAAGAATTCTAAGGATCATTTTGACTGCCTCCAGAAGTTAGATCAGATGGCCAACTGAATTTGGTGCTAGGTCTTTCCCTTTAGGTTTTACCCCAACAATGTTTTCATTAGTTTCGCTCACTCTCGAAATCAAGCATTTTACAGCAGGTTGGAGCAGCCTGTATCTCAGCACAGGAATAAGGTAGGGAAGAATTCAAATACTCATTTTGACTGCCTCCAGAAGTTAGATCAGATGGCCAATGCAATTTGGTATAAGGCCTTTCCCTTTAGGTTTTACCCCAACAATGTTTTCATTAGTTTCGCTCACTCTCGAAATCAAGCATTTTACAGCAGGTTGGAGCAGCCTGTATCTCAGCACAGGAATAAGGTAAGGAAGAATTCAAATACTCATTTTGACTGCCTCCAGAAGTTAGATCAGATGGCAAATTGTATTTGGTGCCAGGTCTTTCCCTTTAGGTTTTACCCCAACAAAGTTTTCATTAGTTTCGCTCACTCTCGAAATCAAGCATTTTACAGCAGGTTGGAGCAGCCTGTATCTCAGCACAGGAATAAGGTAGGGAAGAATTCAAATACTCATTTTGACTGCCTCCAGAAGTTAGATCAGATGGCCAACTGAATTTGGTGCTAGGTCTTTCCCTTTAGGTTTTACCCCAACAATGTTTTCATTAGTTTCGCTCACTCTCGAAATCAAGCATTTTACAGCAGGTTGGAGCAGCCTGTATCTCAGCACAGGAATAAGGTAGGGAAGAATTCAAATACTCATTTTGACTGCCTCCAGAAGTTAGATCAGATGGCCAATGCAATTTGGTATAAGGCCTTTCCCTTTAGGTTTTACCCCAACAATGTTTTCATTAGTTTCGCTCACTCTCGAAATCAAGCATTTTACAGCAGGTTGGAGCAGCCTGTATCTCAGCACAGGAATAAGGTAGGGAAGAATTCAAATACTCATTTTGACTGCCTCCAGAAGTTAGATCAGATGGCAAATTGTATTTGGTGCCAGGTCTTTCCCTTTAGGTTTTACCCCAACAATGTTTTCATTAGTTTCGCTCACTCTCGAAATCAAGCATTTTACAGCAGGTTGGAGCAGCCTGTATCTCAGCACAGGAATAAGGTAGGGAAGAATTCTAAGGATCATTTTGACTGCCTCCAGAAGTTAGATCAGATGGCAAATTGTATTTGGTGCTAGGTCTTTCCCTTTAGGTTTTACCCCAACAATGTTTTCATTAGTTTCGCTCACTCTCGAAATCAAGCATTTTACAGCAGGTTGGAGCAGCCTGTATCTCAGCACAGGAATAAGGTAGGGAAGAATTCAAATACTCATTTTGACTGCCTCCAGAAGTTAGATCAGATGGCCAATGCAATTTGGTGCTAGGCCTTTCCCTTTAGGTTTTACCCCAACAATGTTTTCATTAGTTTCGCTCACTCTCGAAATCAAGCATTTTACAGCAGGTTGGAGCAGCCTGTATCTCAGCACAGGAATAAGGTAGGGAAGAATTCAAATACTCATTTTGACTGCCTCCAGAAGTTAGATCAGATGGCCAATGCAATTTGGTGCTAGGCCTTTCCCTTTAGGTTTTACCCCAACAATGTTTTCATTAGTTTCGCTCACTCTCGAAATCAAGCATTTTACAGCAGGTTGGAGCAGCCTGTATCTCAGCACAGGAATAAGGTAGGGAAGAATTCAAATACTCATTTTGACTGCCTCCAGAAGTTAGATCAGATGGCCAATGCAATTTGGTATAAGGCCTTTCCCTTTAGGTTTTACCCCAACAATGTTTTCATTAGCTTCGCTCACTCTCGAAATCAAGCATTTTACAGCAGGTTGGAGCAGCCTGTATCTCAGCACAGGAATAAGGTAGGGAAGAATTCTAAGGATCATTTTGACTGCCTCCAGAAGTTAGATCAGATGGCAAATTGTATTTGGTGCTAGGCCTTTCCCTTTAGGTTTTACCCCAACAATGTTTTCATTAGTTTCGCTCACTCTCGAAATCAAGCATTTTACAGCAGGTTGGAGCAGCCTGTATCTCAGCACAGGAATAAGGTAGGGAAGAATTCAAATACTCATTTTGACTGCTTCCAGAAGTTAGATCAGATGGCAAATTGTATTTGGTGCTAGGTCTTTTCCTTTAGGTTTTACCCCAACAATGTTTTCATTAGTTTCGCTCACTCTCGAAATCAAGCATTTTACAGCAGGTTGGAGCAGCCTGTATCTCAGCACAGGAATAAGGTAGGGAAGAATTCTAAGGATCATTTTGACTGCCTCCAGAAGTTAGATCAGATGGCAAATTGTATTTGGTGCTAGGCCTTTCCCTTTAGGTTTTACCCCAACAATGTTTTCATTAGTTTCGCTCACTCTCGAAATCAAGCATTTTACAGCAGGTTGGAGCAGCCTGTATCTCAGCACAGGAATAAGGTAGGGAAGAATTCAAATACTCATTTTGACTGCTTCCAGAAGTTAGATCAGATGGCAAATTGTATTTGGTGCTAGGTCTTTCGCTTTAGGTTTTACCCCAACAATGTTTTCATTAGTTTCGCTCACTCTCGAAATCAAGCATTTTACAGCAGGTTGGAGCAGCCTGTATCTCAGCACAGGAATAAGGTAGGGAAGAATTCTAAGGATCATTTTGACTGCCTCCAGAAGTTAGATCAGATGGCAAATTGTATTTGGTGCTAGGTCTTTCCCTTTAGGTTTTACCCCAACAATGTTTTCATTAGTTTCGCTCACTCTCGAAATCAAGCATTTTACAGCAGGTTGGAGCAGCCTGTATCTCAGCACAGGAATAAGGTAGGGAAGAATTCAAATACTCATTTTGACTGCCTCCAGAAGTTAGATCAGATGGCAAATTGGATTTGGTGCTAGGTCTTTCCCTTTAGGTTTTACCCCAACAATGTTTTCATTAGTTTCGCTCACTCTCGAAATCAAGCATTTTACAGCAGGTTGGAGCAGCCTGTATCTCAGCACAGGAATAAGGTAGGGAAGAATTCTAAGGATCATTTTGACTGCCTCCAGAAGTTAGATCAGATGGCCAATGTAATTTGGTGCTAGGTCTTTCCCTTTAGGTTTTACCCCAACAATGTTTTCATTAGTTTCGCTCACTCTCGAAATCAAGCATTTTACAGCAGGTTGGAGCAGCCTGTATCTCAGCACAGGAATAAGGTAGGGAAGAATTCAAATACTCATTTTGACTGCCTCCAGAAGTTAGATCAGATGGCAAATTGTATTTGGTGCTAGGTCTTTCCCTTTAGGTTTTACCCCAACAATGTTTTCATTAGTTTCGCTCACTCTCGAAATCAAGCATTTTACAGCAGGTTGGAGCAGCCTGTATCTCAGCACAGGAATAAGGTAGGGAAGAATTCTAAGGATCATTTTGACTGCCTCCAGAAGTTAGATCAGATGGCCAACTGAATTTGGTGCTAGGTCTTTCCCTTTAGGTTTTACCCCAACAATGTTTTCATTAGTTTCGCTCACTCTCGAAATCAAGCATTTTACAGCAGGTTGGAGCAGCCTGTATCTCAGCACAGGAATAAGGTAGGGAAGAATTCAAATACTCATTTTGACTGCCTCCAGAAGTTAGATCAGATGGCCAATGCAATTTGGTATAAGGCCTTTCCCTTTAGGTTTTACCCCAACAATGTTTTCATTAGTTTCGCTCACTCTCGAAATCAAGCATTTTACAGCAGGTTGGAGCAGCCTGTATCTCAGCACAGGAATAAGGTAGGGAAGAATTCAAATACTCATTTTGACTGCCTCCAGAAGTTAGATCAGATGGCAAATTGTATTTGGTGCCAGGTCTTTCCCTTTAGGTTTTACCCCAACAATGTTTTCATTAGTTTCGCTCACTCTCGAAATCAAGCATTTTACAGCAGGTTGGAGCAGCCTGTATCTCAGCACAGGAATAAGGTAGGGAAGAATTCAAATACTCATTTTGACTGCCTCCAGAAGTTAGATCAGATGGCCAACTGAATTTGGTGCTAGGTCTTTCCCTTTAGGTTTTACCCCAACAATGTTTTCATTAGTTTCGCTCACTCTCGAAATCAAGCATTTTACAGCAGGTTGGAGCAGCCTGTATCTCAGCACAGGAATAAGGTAGGGAAGAATTCAAATACTCATTTTGACTGCCTCCAGAAGTTAGATCAGATGGCCAATGCAATTTGGTATAAGGCCTTTCCCTTTAGGTTTTACCCCAACAATGTTTTCATTAGTTTCGCTCACTCTCGAAATCAAGCATTTTACAGCAGGTTGGAGCAGCCTGTATCTCAGCACAGGAATAAGGTAGGGAAGAATTCAAATACTCATTTTGACTGCCTCCAGAAGTTAGATCAGATGGCAAATTGTATTTGGTGCCAGGTCTTTCCCTTTAGGTTTTACCCCAACAATGTTTTCATTAGTTTCGCTCACTCTCGAAATCAAGCATTTTACAGCAGGTTGGAGCAGCCTGTATCTCAGCACAGGAATAAGGTAGGGAAGAATTCTAAGGATCATTTTGACTGCCTCCAGAAGTTAGATCAGATGGCAAATTGTATTTGGTGCTAGGTCTTTCCCTTTAGGTTTTACCCCAACAATGTTTTCATTAGTTTCGCTCACTCTCGAAATCAAGCATTTTACAGCAGGTTGGAGCAGCCTGTATCTCAGCACAGGAATAAGGTAGGGAAGAATTCAAATACTCATTTTGACTGCCTCCAGAAGTTAGATCAGATGGCAAATTGTATTTGGTGCTAGGTCTTTCCCTTTAGGTTTTACCCCAACAATGTTTTCATTAGTTTCGCTCACTCTCGAAATCAAGCATTTTACAGCAGGTTGGAGCAGCCTGTATCTCAGCACAGGAATAAGGTAGGGAAGAATTCTAAGGATCATTTTGACTGCCTCCAGAAGTTAGATCAGATGGCCAATTGAATTTGGTGCTAGGTCTTTCCCTTTAGGTTTTACCCCAACAATGTTTTCATTAGTTTCGCTCACTCTCGAAATCAAGCATTTTACAGCAGGTTGGAGCAGCCTGTATCTCAGCACAGGAATAAGGTAGGGAAGAATTCAAATACTCATTTTGACTGCCTCCAGAAGTTAGATCAGATGGCCAATGCAATTTGGTATAAGGCCTTTCCCTTTAGGTTTTACCCCAACAATGTTTTCATTAGTTTCGCTCACTCTCGAAATCAAGCATTTTACAGCAGGTTGGAGCAGCCTGTATCTCAGCACAGGAATAAGGTAGGGAAGAATTCAAATACTCATTTTGACTGCCTCCAGAAGTTAGATCAGATGGCCAATGCAATTTGGTATAAGGCCTTTCCCTTTAGGTTTTACCCCAACAATGTTTTCATTAGTTTCGCTCACTCTCAAAATCAAGCATTTTACAGCAGGTTGGAGCAGCCTGTATCTCAGCACAGGAATAAGGTAGGGAAGAATTCTAAGGATCATTTTGACTGCCTCCAGAAGTTAGATCAGATGGCCAATTGAATTTGGTGCTA
Source organism: Melanerpes formicivorus (assembly GCF_026170545.1). Classification (NCBI taxonomy): domain Eukaryota; kingdom Metazoa; phylum Chordata; class Aves; order Piciformes; family Picidae; genus Melanerpes; species Melanerpes formicivorus. The sequence continues at coordinate 8,486 of NW_027142737.1, read as the reverse complement.
GGCCTTTCCCTTTAGGTTTTACCCCAACAATGTTTTCATTAGTTTCGCTCACTCTCGAAATCAAGCATTTTACAGCAGGTTGGAGCAGCCTGTATCTCAGCACAGGAATAAGGTAGGGAAGAATTCAAATACTCATTTTGACTGCCTCCAGAAGTTAGATCAGATGGCAAATTGTATTTGGTGCTAGGTCTTTCCCTTTAGGTTTTACCCCAACAATGTTTTCATTAGTTTCGCTCACTCTCGAAATCAAGCATTTTACAGCAGGTTGGAGCAGCCTGTATCTCAGCACAGGAATAAGGTAGGGAAGAATTCAAATACTCATTTTGACTGCCTCCAGAAGTTAGATCAGATGGCCAATGTAATTTGGTGCTAGGTCTTTCCCTTTAGGTTTTACCCCAACAATGTTTTCATTAGTTTCGCTCACTCTCGAAATCAAGCATTTTACAGCAGGTTGGAGCAGCCTGTATCTCAGCACAGGAATAAGGTAGGGAAGAATTCAAACACTCATTTTGACTGCCTCCAGAAGTTAGATCAGATGGTAAATTGTATTTGGTGCTAGGTCTTTCCCTTTAGGTTTTACCCCAACAATGTTTTCATTAGTTTCGCTCACTCTCGAAATCAAGCATTTTACAGCAGGTTGGAGCAGCCTGTATCTCAGCACAGGAATAAGGTAGGGAAGAATTCAAATACTCATTTTGACTGCCTCCAGAAGTTAGATCAGATGGCCAATGGAATTTGGTGCTAGGTCTTTCCCTTTAGGTTTTACCCCAACAATGTTTTCATTAGTTTCGCTCACTCTCGAAATCAAGCATTTTACAGCAGGTTGGAGCAGCCTGTATCTCAGCACAGGAATAAGGTAGGGAAGAATTCAAATACTCATTTTGACTGCCTCCAGAAGTTAGATCAGATGGCAAATTGTATTTGGTGCTAGGTCTTTCCCTTTAGGTTTTACCCCAACAATGTTTTCATTAGTTTCGCTCACTCTCGAAATCAAGCATTTTACAGCAGGTTGGAGCAGCCTGTATCTCAGCACAGGAATAAGGTAGGGAAGAATTCTAAGGATCATTTTGACTGCCTCCAGAAGTTAGATCAGATGGCAAATTGGATTTGGTGCTAGGTCTTTCCCTTTAGGTTTTACCCCAACAATGTTTTCATTAGTTTCGCTCACTCTCGAAATCAAGCATTTTACAGCAGGTTGGAGCAGCCTGTATCTCAGCACAGGAATAAGGTAGGGAAGAATTCAAATACTCATTTTGACTGCCTCCAGAAGTTAGATCAGATGGCCAATGTAATTTGGTGCTAGGTCTTTCCCTTTAGGTTTTACCCCTACAATGTTTTCATTAGTTTCGCTCACTCTCGAAATCAAGCATTTTACAGCATGTTGGAGCAGCCTGTATCTCAGCACAGGAATAAGGTAGGGAAGAATTCAAATACTCATTTTGACTGCCTCCAGAAGTTAGATCAGATGGCCAATGCAATTTGGTGCTAGGCCTTTCCCTTTAGGTTTTACCCCAACAATGTTTTCATTAGTTTCGCTCACTCTCGAAATCAAGCATTTTACAGCAGGTTGGAGCAGCCTGTATCTCAGCACAGGAATAAGGTAGGGAAGAATTCAAATACTCATTTTGACTGCCTCCAGAAGTTAGATCAGATGGCCAATGCAATTTGGTATAAGGCCTTTCCCTTTAGGTTTTACCCCAACAATGTTTTCATTAGCTTCGCTCACTCTCGAAATCAAGCATTTTACAGCAGGTTGGAGCAGCCTGTATCTCAGCACAGGAATAAGGTAGGGAAGAATTCTAAGGATCATTTTGACTGCCTCCAGAAGTTAGATCAGATGGCAAATTGTATTTGGTGCTAGGCCTTTCCCTTTAGGTTTTACCCCAACAATGTTTTCATTAGTTTCGCTCACTCTCGAAATCAAGCATTTTACAGCAGGTTGGAGCAGCCTGTATCTCAGCACAGGAATAAGGTAGGGAAGAATTCAAATACTCATTTTGACTGCTTCCAGAAGTTAGATCAGATGGCAAATTGTATTTGGTGCTAGGTCTTTCGCTTTAGGTTTTACCCCAACAATGTTTTCATTAGTTTCGCTCACTCTCGAAATCAAGCATTTTACAGCAGGTTGGAGCAGCCTGTATCTCAGCACAGGAATAAGGTAGGGAAGAATTCTAAGGATCATTTTGACTGCCTCCAGAAGTTAGATCAGATGGCAAATTGTATTTGGTGCTAGGCCTTTCCCTTTAGGTTTTACCCCAACAATGTTTTCATTAGTTTCGCTCACTCTCGAAATCAAGCATTTTACAGCAGGTTGGAGCAGCCTGTATCTCAGCACAGGAATAAGGTAGGGAAGAATTCAAATACTCATTTTGACTGCTTCCAGAAGTTAGATCAGATGGCAAATTGTATTTGGTGCTAGGTCTTTCGCTTTAGGTTTTACCCCAACAATGTTTTCATTAGTTTCGCTCACTCTCGAAATCAAGCATTTTACAGCAGGTTGGAGCAGCCTGTATCTCAGCACAGGAATAAGGTAGGGAAGAATTCTAAGGATCATTTTGACTGCCTCCAGAAGTTAGATCAGATGGCAAATTGTATTTGGTGCTAGGTCTTTCCCTTTAGGTTTTACCCCAACAATGTTTTCATTAGTTTCGCTCACTCTCGAAATCAAGCATTTTACAGCAGGTTGGAGCAGCCTGTATCTCAGCACAGGAATAAGGTAGGGAAGAATTCTAAGGATCATTTTGACTGCCTCCAGAAGTTAGATCAGATGGCAAATTGGATTTGGTGCTAGGTCTTTCCCTTTAGGTTTTACCCCAACAATGTTTTCATTAGTTTCGCTCACTCTCGAAATCAAGCATTTTACAGCAGGTTGGAGCAGCCTGTATCTCAGCACAGGAATAAGGTAGGGAAGAATTCTAAGGATCATTTTGACTGCCTCCAGAAGTTAGATCAGATGGCCAATTGAATTTGGTGCTAGGTCTTTCCCTTTAGGTTTTACCCCAACAATGTTTTCATTAGTTTCGCTCACTCTCGAAATCAAGCATTTTACAGCAGGTTGGAGCAGCCTGTATCTCAGCACAGGAATAAGGTAGGGAAGAATTCAAATACTCATTTTGACTGCCTCCAGAAGTTAGATCAGATGGCAAATTGTATTTGGTGCTAGGTCTTTCCCTTTAGGTTTTACCCCAACAATGTTTTCATTAGTTTCGCTCACTCTCGAAATCAAGCATTTTACAGCAGGTTGGAGCAGCCTGTATCTCAGCACAGGAATAAGGTAGGGAAGAATTCTAAGGATCATTTTGACTGCCTCCAGAAGTTAGATCAGATGGCCAATTGAATTTGGTGCTAGGTCTTTCCCTTTAGGTTTTACCCCAACAATGTTTTCATTAGTTTCACTCACTCTCGAAATCAAGCATTTTACAGCAGGTTGGAGCAGCCTGTATCTCAGCACAGGAATAAGGTAGGGAAGAATTCAAATACTCATTTTGACTGCCTCCAGAAGTTAGATCAGATGGCCAATGCAATTTGGTATAAGGCCTTTCCCTTTACGTTTTACCCCAACAATGTTTTCATTAGTTTCGCTCACTCTCGAAATCAAGCATTTTACAGCAGGTTGGAGCAGCCTGTATCTCAGCACAGGAATAAGGTAGGGAAGAATTCAAATACTCATTTTGACTGCCTCCAGAAGTTAGATCAGATGACCAATGCAATTTGGTGCTAGGCCTTTCCCTTTAGGTTTTACCCCAACAATGTTTTCATTAGTTTCGCTCACTCTCGAAATCAAGCATTTTACAGCAGGTTGGAACAGCCTGTATCTCAGCACAGGAATAAGGTAGGGAAGAATTCTAAGGATCATTTTGACTGCCTCCAGAAGTTAGATCAGATGGCAAATTGTATTTGGTGCTAGGCCTTTCCCTTTAGGTTTTACCCCAACAATGTTTTCATTAGTTTCGCTCACTCTCGAAATCAAGCATTTTACAGCAGGTTGGAGCAGCCTGTATCTCAGCACAGGAATAAGGTAGGGAAGAATTCAAATACTCATTTTGACTGCCTCCAGAAGTTAGATCAGATGGCAAATTGTATTTGGTGCTAGGTCTTTCCCTTTAGGTTTTACCCCAACAATGTTTTCATTAGTTTCGCTCACTCTCGAAATCAAGCATTTTACAGCAGGTTGGAGCAGCCTGTATCTCAGCACAGGAATAAGGTAGGGAAGAATTCAAATACTCATTTTGACTGCCTCCAGAAGTTAGATCAGATGGCCAATTGAATTTGGTGCTAGGTCTTTCCCTTTAGGTTTTACCCCAACAATGTTTTCATTAGTTTCGCTCACTCTCGAAATCAAGCATTTTACAGCAGGTTGGAGCAGCCTGTATCTCAGCACAGGAATAAGGTAGGGAAGAATTCAAATACTCATTTTGACTGCCTCCAGAAGTTAGATCAGATGGCAAATTGTATTTGGTGCTAGGTCTTTCCCTTTAGGTTTTACCCCAACAATGTTTTCATTAGTTTCGCTCACTCTCGAAATCAAGCATTTTACAGCAGGTTGGAGCAGCCTGTATCTCAGCACAGGAATAAGGTAGGGAAGAATTCAAATACTCATTTTGACTGCCTCCAGAAGTTAGATCAGATGGCCAATGTAATTTGGTATAAGGCCTTTCCCTTTAGGTTTTACCCCAACAATGTTTTCATTAGTTTCGCTCACTCTCGAAATCAAGCATTTTACAGCAGGTTGGAGCAGCCTGTATCTCAGCACAGGAATAAGGTAGGGAAGAATTCAAATACTCATTTTGACTGCCTCCAGAAGTTAGATCAGATGGCCAATGTAATTTGGTATAAGGCCTTTCCCTTTAGGTTTTACCCCAACAATGTTTTCATTAGTTTCGCTCACTCTCGAAATCAAGCATTTTACAGCAGGTTGGAGCAGCCTGTATCTCAGCACAGGAATAAGGTAGGGAAGAATTCAAATACTCATTTTGACTGCCTCCAGAAGTTAGATCAGATGGCAAATTGTATTTGGTGCTAGGTCTTTCCCTTTAGGTTTTACCCCAACAATGTTTTCATTAGTTTCGCTCACTCTCGAAATCAAGCATTTTACAGCAGGTTGGAGCAGCCTGTATCTCAGCACAGGAATAAGGTAGGGAAGAATTCTAAGGATCATTTTGACTGCCTCCAGAAGTTAGATCAGATGGCCAATTGAATTTGGTGCTAGGTCTTTCCCTTTAGGTTTTACCCCAACAATGTTTTCATTAGTTTCACTCACTCTCGAAATCAAGCATTTTACAGCAGGTTGGAGCAGCCTGTATCTCAGCACAGGAATAAGGTAGGGAAGAATTCAAATACTCATTTTGACTGCCTCCAGAAGTTAGATCAGATGGCCAATGCAATTTGGTATAAGGCCTTTCCCTTTAGGTTTTACCCCAACAATGTTTTCATTAGTTTCGCTCACTCTCGAAATCAAGCATTTTACAGCAGGTTGGAGCAGCCTGTATCTCAGCACAGGAATAAGGTAGGGAAGAATTCAAATACTCATTTTGACTGCCTCCAGAAGTTAGATCAGATGACCAATGCAATTTGGTGCTAGGCCTTTCCCTTTAGGTTTTACCCCAACAATGTTTTCATTAGTTTCGCTCACTCTCGAAATCAAGCATTTTACAGCAGGTTGGAACAGCCTGTATCTCAGCACAGGAATAAGGTAGGGAAGAATTCTAAGGATCATTTTGACTGCCTCCAGAAGTTAGATCAGATGGCAAATTGTATTTGGTGCTAGGCCTTTCCCTTTAGGTTTTACCCCAACAATGTTTTCATTAGTTTCGCTCACTCTCGAAATCAAGCATTTTACAGCAGGTTGGAGCAGCCTGTATCTCAGCACAGGAATAAGGTAGGGAAGAATTCAAATACTCATTTTGACTGCCTCCAGAAGTTAGATCAGATGGCCAATGCAATTTGGTGCTAGGTCTTTCCCTTTAGGTTTTACCCCAACAATGTTTTCATTAGTTTCGCTCACTCTCGAAATCAAGCATTTTACAGCAGGTTGGAGCAGCCTGTATCTCAGCACAGGAATAAGGTAGGGAAGAATTCTAAGGATCATTTTGACTGCCTCCAGAAGTTAGATCAGATGGCCAATTGAATTTGGTGCTAGGTCTTTCCCTTTAGGTTTTACCCCAACAATGTTTTCATTAGTTTCGCTCACTCTCGAAATCAAGCATTTTACAGCAGGTTGGAGCAGCCTGTATCTCAGCACAGGAATAAGGTAGGGAAGAATTCAAATACTCATTTTGACTGCCTCCAGAAGTTAGATCAGATGGCAAATTGTATTTGGTGCTAGGTCTTTCCCTTTAGGTTTTACCCCAACAATGTTTTCATTAGTTTCGCTCACTCTCGAAATCAAGCATTTTACAGCAGGTTGGAGCAGCCTGTATCTCAGCACAGGAATAAGGTAGGGAAGAATTCAAATACTCATTTTGACTGCCTCCAGAAGTTAGATCAGATGGCCAATGTAATTTGGTATAAGGCCTTTCCCTTTAGGTTTTACCCCAACAATGTTTTCATTAGTTTCGCTCACTCTCGAAATCAAGCATTTTACAGCAGGTTGGAGCAGCCTGTATCTCAGCACAGGAATAAGGTAGGGAAGAATTCAAACACTCATTTTGACTGCCTCCAGAAGTTAGATCAGATGGCCAATGCAATTTGGTGCTAGGCCTTTCCCTTTAGGTTTTACCCCAACAATGTTTTCATTAGTTTCGCTCACTCTCGAAATCAAGCATTTTACAGCAGGTTGGAGCAGCCTGTATCTCAGCACAGGAATAAGGTAGGGAAGAATTCAAATACTCATTTTGACTGCCTCCAGAAGTTAGATCAGATGGCCAATGGAATTTGGTGCTAGGTCTTTCCCTTTAGGTTTTACCCCAACAATGTTTTCATTAGTTTCGCTCACTCTCGAAATCAAGCATTTTACAGCATGTTGGAGCAGCCTGTATCTCAGCACAGGAATAAGGTAGGGAAGAATTCAAATACTCATTTTGACTGCCTCCAGAAGTTAGATCAGATGGCCAATGCAATTTGGTATAAGGCCTTTCCCTTTAGGTTTTACCCCAACAATGTTTTCATTAGTTTCGCTCACTCTCAAAATCAAGCATTTTACAGCAGGTTGGAGCAGCCTGTATCTCAGCACAGGAATAAGGTAGGGAAGAATTCAAATACTCATTTTGACTGCCTCCAGAAGTTAGATCAGATGGCCAATGCAATTTGGTGCTAGGCCTTTCCCTTTAGGTTTTACCCCAACAATGTTTTCATTAGTTTCGCTCACTCTCGAAATCAAGCATTTTACAGCAGGTTGGAGCAGCCTGTATCTCAGCACAGGAATAAGGTAGGGAAGAATTCAAATAATCATTTTGACTGCCTCCAGAAGTTAGATCAGATGGCCAATGCAATTTGGTATATGGCCTTTCCCTTTAGGTTTTACCCCAACAATGTTTTCATTAGTTTCGCTCACTCTCGAAATCAAGCATTTTACAGCAGGTTGGAGCAGCCTGTATCTCAGCACAGGAATAAGGTAGGGAAGAATTCAAATACTCATTTTGACTGCCTCCAGAAGTTAGATCAGATGGCCAATGCAATTTGGTATAAGGCCTTTCCCTTTAGGTTTTACCCCAACAATGTTTTCATTAGTTTCGCTCACTCTCGAAATCAAGCATTTTACAGCAGGTTGGAGCCAGCCTGTATCTCAGCACAGGAATAAGGTAGGGAAGAATTCTAAGGATCATTTTGACTGCCTCCAGAAGTTAGATCAGATGGCCAATTGAATTTGGTGCTAGGCCTTTCCCTTTAGGTTTTACCCCAACAATGTTTTCATTAGTTTCGCTCACTCTCGAAATCAAGCATTTTACAGCAGGTTGGAGCAGCCTGTATCTCAGCACAGGAATAAGGTAGGGAAGAATTCAAATACTCATTTTGACTGCCTCCAGAAGTTAGATCAGATGGCAAATTGTATTTGGTGCTAGGTCTTTCCCTTTAGGTTTTACCCCAACAATGTTTTCATTAGTTTCGCTCACTCTCGAAATCAAGCATTTTACAGCAGGTTGGAGCAGCCTGTATCTCAGCACAGGAATAAGGTAGGGAAGAATTCAAATACTCATTTTGACTGCCTCCAGAAGTTAGATCAGATGGCCAATGTAATTTGGTGCTAGGTCTTTCCCTTTAGGTTTTACCCCAACAATGTTTTCATTAGTTTCGCTCACTCTCGAAATCAAGCATTTTACAGCAGGTTGGAGCAGCCTGTATCTCAGCACAGGAATAAGGTAGGGAAGAATTCAAACACTCATTTTGACTGCCTCCAGAAGTTAGATCAGATGGCAAATTGTATTTGGTGCTAGGTCTTTCCCTTTAGGTTTTACCCCAACAATGTTTTCATTAGTTTCGCTCACTCTCGAAATCAAGCATTTTACAGCAGGTTGGAGCAGCCTGTATCTCAGCACAGGAATAAGGTA